>NC_090269.1:130746872-131047844 GCF_040414725.1 Anabrus simplex
AACTTTCCCTGTTTTTATCTCCTTGTAAGATGTGTATTGTTTAATTTCCTGTTGTGTATGTTTATCAGGAACTCAAGGGAGACTTCATTAGTTAGTCAGATCATAGAAAGAATGATGAACTCTTCTCAGAAGAACTCTTAAGGTTTCACCTTACTTTTTCCTGCCTGCTGGCTCTTTAGAAGTGTGTGTGCGCGCGCGTTTTGTATTCAGGAATCATTCAAGGCAAATATTTTCGCACTGCAAGTTATGTGGTTAAGCTTATTTTTAATATGTATAACTTGCTTTCTCAACGATGCATGTGTTTCTACATTCATCCCTGCTTTTATCTCCTCGTAAGATGTGTGTTATTTAATGCAACACCTTGTATAAAAAACTGGGTTATATGAAGGAGTTATATCATGTTCAAAATCATGCTTTCACGTCTCTGCACAATATTTAAAATAAAAATTTTACCGTTGGTCTTTAGAGCTATTGTTGAGAGTGAAGGAGAATTTCCTGTTGTGTATGTTTATCAGGAACTCAAGGGAGACTTCATTAGTTAGTCGGAACATAGAAAAAATGAGGAACTCTTCTCGGAGGAACTCTTAAGGTTTCACTTTACTTTGTCCTGCCTGCTGGCTCTTCAGAAATGTGTGCGCGTGTGTTTTTTTATATTCAGGAATCATTCAAGAAGAACACTTTCGCACTGCAAGATGTGTGGTTAAGGTTATTTTTAATATGTATAACTTTTGTTTTCTCAACGATTCATTTGTTTCTATATTCGTCCCTGTTTTTATCTCCTTGTAAGATGTGTATTGTTTAATGTAACGCCTTATGTAATATAAATGCCTACATCTTGCCTATTTCCCACATTTTGGCTGATGATGATGCAAACACAGCGTCGAAACTAGTTCCAAGTGCAAATACATGTTATAAATAAATATAACATTTTGTATTGAAAAGGTGGACCGTTTTAAGTTTTTCCTATCATCCATACACCGACTTTTACAAAATATTCACTAAAATGCTTGGGAAACAGTTACCTATACATAACGTTGTTAACAATTCAAAAATTGGACAGATTTATTTTGCAAAATAAAACTAAATGAGACAATAACGTGAATATGTCAACTTTATACATTTTATATGCATGTTTAGTCCAGTATTCATCATTAACAGAAATGTTGATTCAGCACTAGTGGAAAAAGTGAAGTCTATTCCATTCTTTAAAAATTAAAATGATTCAGTAATCACAAAAGGGTACAGTGAACTTCAGGAACAAATCAATCAAATTGCGAGATGGAAAAATAAATATTGTGAAAGTTCTGATTAGTTTGCTTGACAGTCATCCTGAGTTTAGTGGCAGAACTCTCCAATCAGTGTGGTATCCGTGTGCTAATGTTGACTGTGAACGTTTCTCTTCTCGCTACTCAGGAGTTTTGAGCGACTTGCATTGCAACAGGAAAGTGACAATGTTCTCCTTTGACAGTTAGGAAAAAAAAAACAATACCGTATTTACGCAAATAATCCCTGCATATTTTTTAAAAAAGTTTGAGGCACGAAATAGGGGTGCAGGTTTTATTTGCGTTAAGGTTGCCAACACACTCCTGGCTCACCTAGTTTTCGATGCTGAATGTACACTTATGCTTTGTGCAACTGTAGATGGAAGAAAACTGTCCGCATATGTCATATTTAAACAGAAAACAATTCAGACTTTTAATTCTAAACTGACTTTACATTTATAAAATATAGTACCGTATTTTACAGAGAAATTTAAATTCAAAATTTCTCTGCATCATGATAGAACACGTCTTAAGGAACGTGCAGGAGTAGCTTTCCACACTTTCACTCACTTTGGTGTGTCTATAGTGTGTTTCATAGTGGAAAATAGAGTGAAATCTTAATTCTTTTGTATTCAGCGTTTTAAGGAACGCCACAATATCATATAACAAGCAGTACGCAGAAAAGCAGAATCCACGAAAACTTGCGAGGGTTGGCATTTCTGAATTACAAGATGGCTGTTAATTCGAAATCACGTAATTGAAGTCCGTTTTCTGCATTACGAAGACTTTGAATTAACGAGGTTTTAATGTATCGCAAAACTAACATCAGATTTCGCTGGTGTGTCTATTTCAAGTGTTTACATTGCACGAAAAGAATTATCCACCACCGGTCCTGTTACTGTCCAGTAAAAAGAGACCACGTGTGAGAAGTGTTTAAGACGTGGAGTGTGACGAACTTGTAAAAAATTTAGGATAGGATTCTAGTGAGGCAAGAGATAACGAATCTTCCGATCTACAGGGAATGGAGCCTATTGCAAGTTCAGATTAATGAAATACCTGTCACGTAAGTAGGCCTACTTGCTCATTTTCATGGAAAATATATTTCATAGCAGTGATAATGTATTTTTATCATCTCAGGCAAAGCAGCTGTATCCGTAAATTTACATATTCATATTTGTGTAAAGACCACGTGGACCTCGCGGAGTGATACGAAATGTTTGTTTATATCTACATTACTGTTGAAAAGGCACGATGTTTCGGAAAGTAATAAGATCAGCGCGGTTTATATTAAAACGACACTATTTATTACATACGTAAATCACAAGATGGATGCAGTAAAAACAATAGACATGGATATTACAATCGTGACATGTCAGAATGGATAAAGAAAACATAGTATGTAGGTGGTGCTACTTGATGGTGGCTCAGCCAGAGTCATATGAATATATATAAATATTCTCAATACCCCCTCTCAAAGGATGAACCAGCTTCAACGTTTCAGTTTTCTGTCACCCAGACATTCTAAACACTTCCAGTGCTTATCCTTCGGTAGTCTCTTGGTTAATATATCTGCAGGCATCCTCTCAGTTGACAAGTATTCGAGGTGAATGTCATCAGATGAAAGAACCTCTCATACAAAATGATGCACATCAATGTGCTAAGTCTGAGAGTGGAAACAGAATTTCCAGCAAGCTTCTGAGCTCCAATGTTGTCATTGTATAGCTGTACAGTTGACACGCTGTTAATGCCATCTCCCTTGCTACTCGTAGTAAGTGCACTGCCTCTTTTGAAGCCTCACTCAAGGCCATATATTGTCCGTTTACGACAATGCCAACGGTACATAAGAGCACCTATAAGCTCTCTGTAGGGGGCCTCTCGCCATCATCCTTGGACCAAGTTTTTGATCTTGACAGTTTAATTCCAGCTTCAATTGGTGTGGCCACGGGCTTGCAATCAGACATTCGAAAGCGATCTAAGATGTCCAAAACATAACCTTACTGTTTCAAGGTGATACCGGATTCATCTCAAGAAAACTCAATCCCGAGACAGCACTTAATGTCTCCTAGGTCTTTGACCTCAAACGACTTTTATAGAAATTTGTGGACCTATCAATTTCTCTCGAGTTCCATGACAAAACTAAAATGTCATCAACATAAACTATGATTAGGAGAGCATCAGCATCAGAACCCTTCACATAGATGCTCGAATCGCCGGACATTGGTTTGACACCAAGCTTTAAGTAGTTGCTCGTTCAAGCGTTGGTGCCAACAGCGGCCAGCCTGCTTCAAGCCATACAGAGCCTTTTTAATACAGTTAACACAATCCTTGTTCAACATCTTCAGCATCCTCTTGGCTTCAGCAAGGATCTCGGATGTTGCAATGCCTTCCTGTACAATGAATTCGAGTATTTCCCTGGTGTAGTTTGGTACCTGCATAAAGATTTCCTCTTCAACAATTCCATTTAAGTATGCAGTTGCTACATCGAATTGTCAGACATACATTCCATGATGAGCAGCGAGCGCAATAGCCATTCGTATTGAGCTGAGTCGTGTTACTGGTGCGAATGTTTCAGTATAATCTATACCTGGCCTCTGGGAAAAACCCCTGGTCATGACTCTAGCCTTCCTTCTTGTGATCTCACCATTTGCTCCGTACTTATTCCTAAGGACTACACGACTTCCAATTGTCATCCTATTTTCTGGGCGGTCTACAAGATCCCAGGTCTTGTTTCTTCGAATAGAGACAAATTAATCTGCCATCGCCATCCACACATTTTTCTCTGGACCTGAAAATGCCACCCGAATTGGAACCTCAGCCAGACATACTGAATCAATTTGTCCTCCATCATGTTCCTGGTAAAGCTTTCGAGGTCAGCCTCGTGTTCTCGAACGGATCATTTTTGGTCTTCCTGTCGAGACTGTCGTCGTATTTCCGCTTTTTGCTATTTGCTTTACATCGCACCGACACAGATAGGTCTTACGGCGATGATGGGATAGGAAAGGCCTAGGAATGGGAAGGAAGCGGCCGTGTCCTTAAGGTACAGCCCCAGCATTTGCCTGGTGTGAAAATGGGAAACCACGGATGACCATCTTCAGGGCTGCCGACGGTGGGGCTTGAATCCACTATCTCCCGATTACTGGATACTGACCGCACTTAAGTGACTGCAGCTATCAAGCTCGTGGTTTTGGTTCAGGTTCATTTTCAAAACCAAGAAATTTTTCTTCAGAACTATCCGGATCTGTGGTGCTTTCTGTACGTTCTGTGTCTCTAGGAGTTATGTTTACATTGATGAAAGGATCAACCTGCTCTGGCTCTATCCTGGGATGATCTTCATCAAAGAGCTCTACATCTGGGTGCTGATTTGGAAAAATATCAAGATCGTATTTTGGCTCTTGTCTGTTTCCTTTCAAAAACTTGACATCACGTGAGATTTCCACTTTTCATTCCTTTGGTACCCAAATTCTGAAACCTTTGGACTGCTCAGCATATCCGAGGAATATGCCCTTTTGACCCCGAGGGTCGAATTTTCCTACGTTCGGCGATCGATTTAGGCAGTAGGTTTCTCATCCAAATTTTTCGAATTTACAAACATTTAGAATCTTTTCAGTCCAGG
This sequence comes from Anabrus simplex, assembly GCF_040414725.1. NCBI lineage: Eukaryota > Metazoa > Arthropoda > Insecta > Orthoptera > Tettigoniidae > Anabrus > Anabrus simplex. The sequence goes on from NC_090269.1 coordinate 130,751,748, forward strand.
CTTCGTAAGAAGTTCGCCCACCCAGTTTACTCGTAGGATATCTGTTCCTAATGTAACTTGCTGCTGAAACAGCCTCTGCCCAGAAAGAAGGAGGAAGCCTGGACTGCATTAATAAACATCTGGCCATCTCAACGAGTGTACGGTTTTTCCTTTCCGCTACTCCATTATGTTCCGGGTTATGCGGAATCGTCAGGCATCGTAGGATCCCGCAGCTTTTTAACACTGCGTCGAATTGGGAATTCACATATTCCGTACCATTATCAGAATGCAAAATCTTTATCTTCGTGTTTTTCTGTGTTTCCAGACGTTTTCTGAAGTCCTGAAACTCATTAACGACTTCATTTTTCTGACGAAGAAGCTTCACTTCTCACCATCCAGTCGCATCGTCGACGAATGTGACAAAGTAATGCACGTTTCCATTCGAGGAAACCCTCATTGGGCCACAAATATCGGAATGAATCAATTCCCCTGGTTCCATTCTCGTATTGGACTTCTTCGGAAAAGGGGACACAGATCTCACATTCAAAATCCTCTTCAGTGTCGATGACTTTGATTCCCTCCATCCTTTTATTCTTCATTGTCTCACATAGATCTGTTATGTTTAGATGTCCCAATCGAATGTGCCAGTCCATAATAGATCCTTTGCGTGTATCTCCAGCTCGGGCAATTTTTCCCTGTTCTTCGGCGTACGACCAATTAACGTAATAAAGTCTGTCTTTTCTATGTGCAATGAATAAGGTACTATCGTTCACATCTGTAACTCGAGCAGATGTTTTGTCAAACACTACGCGGTGACCCCCGTCTACGATCTTCCCGACAGAGTAGATTAGTACACAGATCAGGTACGTATAATGTATCACATAGGCTGAAACTTTTATCACAACCATCAATGCTCATTGACACTGTCACAACACCTTTTGCACTTATTTTCGTTGTAGAACTGTAGAACTTTAAATCGTCAGAAACATCGGATTCTTGTGAAATATAGTCCAGATTTTTACACATGTGCGATGTACAGCCGCTGTCAAGGCACCAAACTGTATCTGCGTCGCGGTACGTCACGAACTTGCAAGAATTCAGTTCTGATGTAATATATAGCGAGGTACTTCCTTCGGCCTTGTGAGCATTATCATGATAATTTTTACTCGATTTGCATTCCTTCGCCTTATGACCTATCTTTTTACAACGATAGCAACGAAGAGATATGGATACTCCTTTTTCGCCTTTATCGACTTTTCTATAATTCCCGTTCTTGAATTTTCGTTCAACAGTCATACAGTTTTGCATCATGTTGTTCCGATCACTGCTCCTCGCGTCACTTTCTTCGACAATTTTTATGCGTAATACCTCGGGCTTTGGAAGTTCGTCGTGATATTCTATCCCACACCGGAAGTATTCAAAACTGACTGGCAAGCAGAAGTAATATGGATAACAAATCATCGTTGATTGCCACGTTCACACCATCGAGCTTGTCTACGGAGTCGAAAAATCTCCGCAAATGATCGTGTACATCCCCATCTTCACTATTTCTTTGAAGCAAGATCTGCTTTAATATGTTGCTTTTCGCGCTGGCCCCTTCGATTGGTAAATCGACTCTAGTTTTAGCCGCAGTTCACGCGAAGTGACACAATCTTTTATAATACCAATACCAATAATACAATCTTTTACCCGTTTCAATTCCGAGGGTTGAATCACCAGGATGATATCTGACATTGCTTCACTGTCAGGTTCTTCCCATTCTGTAATAGAGGCCGTGTTCTCGCTAACCGGTTCAGGTTTAACTTTTATCCCAGCAACGTATACCCAAGTACGATTTTTTACTAACACAGTCTTCATGTGAATTTTCCATGTGTCAAAGCTGTCCTTTGACAACGCCTCAATGCGCACCATACTTGAATTGTTCATCTTCACACACTATTTCTTCGCAGAAGACACTTGGCTAAATGTTTAACTCAACCTCGCCAACCGTGCGCGACACGATATTTTCACGCGTCTATTTTTCAGTGTATTTTATCACTTAATTTAATTTAATTTAATTTAATAACTTTCCAAATGCGCATCCTGGGCCCATAACCTGTTGAAAAGGCACGATGTTTCGGAAAGTAATAAGATCAGCACGGTTTATATTAAAACGACACTATTTATTACATATGTAAATCACAAGATGGATGCAGTGAAAGCAATAGACATGGAGATTACAATCATGACATGATGGTGTCTCAGCCAGAGTCATATGAATATATATATATATTCTCTACAGTTACTCTTTCAATGGAAGGAATTTTAGTTAATTTCATATTTTTTTCCAAAATTAGCCTTCCTAAAATGAGGGTGCGGGAATTATTCAATGACGGGGATTATTCGCGTAAATACGGTATTATGTAATTTTCTTTCATATTATTCCTTCTTCAGTGATAACAATGATAGAAACGTGTGTGTGAGTCTTTAAATAAAACTACATATTGTTTTTCAATCATTTATTTACATGAAAAAATCTTTAAAATCCCAAAATATAATAACGCGATTAAAAATAACGCAAAATTCTAAAGATAATAACGCAAAATTCTTCAAAAATAACCCCAATTTCCACCAAAAAAAAAAAAAAAAAACTGCACGTCCCCAGCTATGGGTCATATTTTCATAACCTGTATACACCTGTTATGGCATTATTCTTACTTCACTTCACTCCCAAGTCTTCAACCCTTCTTGCTCCCATAGCCCCCCAACTAACACCCATTTTTCTTAACGTAAATAAATAAATGAATACTGGATTAAAGCCACTATATTTATTTAATGATACCAAGCTTTCAGCCAAATTGCATTGGTCTTTATCAGGGCATGTGTAACGTGCTCCTGCCATAACCTCTGTATCTACGTTTCCACGACTTTCTGGAATAATCTTTGCATCTACGTCTCTACATACTCCAGCAATATCTTCATATCTACGCTTCTACTGCATCATCTGTTTTCTACTTTAATTATTGTAACCTGCTTTTGTCATCTATGTTTGTATATATATTGGTTTAATCATATTTTGTGCTCACCCGTCTCTTCACTCCCAAGGCTCACTGCATACTGACTGCCACACTGTGTTTATATTCTACTGCCTACGCCACCTGCTACATCACCTAAAACTTCTCGAAGTTACTAGTCTTCACTTCCTTGCGTATATATAATGGACAGCCTTGCTCGTCTCACGAGCCTGGCATCGACTTGTGTACAGTGTGTGCGAGTGGAGGGGCCACTGACCTTGTGCGGTTTGCCGCACAAAGCGCACGTCTACTCCGTCCAACTGGAAACATATCATCGGACACTAGGTGAGCTAATACTTCACTTATTATTTTGTAAAAACTAAATTAGCCCTTCAGGTGACCTGGCTGTTTATTCATTCTACTTACTGAAGGCCTTATTTTGTGCCCTAACTGTTTCGATTTTCACCGGACTTAAATTTTCACGACATGAAATGAAGATGAAAAGCTTTAAATTGGACTAAGGGTGACCATCGTCGACATGATATGTTCAACCTTTTAATAAGAACAATAATGGGTGGATGAACTCTCTCAAAGCTTGCGCAGTCGGATTCCCACTTTTTCTTTCCTCTCTTATCCTTGTTATTTTTCATCTTCCTTCTTTCCGTCCCGTCCCTCTTTTACTTGGATTATTAGAATTTTGTAAAACACCCTGGAGGTGTTAGGTTTAAAATTGTGGCCAATAATTATGGTTCTCATGCTAAAATGATGCTTTATGAAAAGTTTATCCTTGTTATCCTAAAAAGGAATGTTATATGTCTACGATACGTGTAAATCGTTCTAATAATTGTAAGAAAATTTTGGGTAGCAGTTCTTTCTTTTTTCAATTGTTCAAACTTTGTGGTCTTTAATGAAAGTAGGGACGGTAAATACATTAGTGGTCCTCACCTACGTTATCTCTTGGACTTTCTCAAATCCCATATTAATCTGCGTGTGTAATACAAAGTCAATTATCTAATATATCTCAATGCTAATGCGCGACCCAGAGCCAGACATTTAGCGTGGTGGTATACCTATCCCCTGGCACTTTTGTTTCCTCCACAGCTATGCCAACAGCTGTCATAGATGGCCTAGGCATCAATGAAGAGGTGTACTAGGGAAATGAGGAGTGAGGTAGTTTCCCATTGCTTTCCTCACCGAGCCAGAAGTTGCTATTACGTATCATTCTCCCACTGAAATGCACTCACCAACTGACCTTATGAATGATATTTTCATACCATTCATAACAGAGACTGGCTGCATAAGGAATGGTACTAGCATCACTCATACCTCAGTCACTTTCATATCGTCAAAGCCAAGGATAAGACTGAGACAGGTCCATGAAAGTAAAAAATTTATTCTAGCCCACACCAGAACACATAGTGCACTGTAAACACTACGTGTCGCCAGCAAAAGGCATTCAGGTTATGTATCTTATAAAATAATTCCTAGCACACGATATAATTTTGATTTTGCGTTGGTACCTTCTCTGTTTTGATTTCATTGTTTTAACTTTTGACAATTTATCTTTCAACATTAATCCTTGTATTTGCTGTCATGTGTTTCATATTTCAACTAGTCATAGTTTAGCATTTGTCTTGTAGGTGCTATCATGTGTCATATATTGACATTCGATAAGTTGCATTTTGCTCAGTTGATTTGTTGGCTGATGACGACGCGCAATGAGCGTCGAAACTAGTACCAACCTTCTCTAGACGTTATGTGATATATATTCACATCAATAAACATTCATGGTATTGAAAAGGTGGACCTTTAACATTTTCATTTTACTGTAATCCCAGTTCAATATGGAACAAAATGAAGTTTCTAACTTTCAATGAGATAGCCTACCAGGCAAAGCGAAAGGCATACCACTACATGAGCCTGAAAATAAAAATCGCCAAATTGGGCAAAGATATCAGCTTCTTGAAGCAGTGTATTGAGCATGATGTGACTCCAAATTTTTTAAAAGGCACCGTTAAAAAACACTTTTCCACACCTCATTCTATCAAAACTCGCCAAAAAACCAACAAAATTTGGCTAAGAAATGAAATCCGTTTTTTACACAAGAAAAATCTTACTTGAATAATAGACTTTACGAGACTCACCTTGAAGCAGCCAATTTGCTCCCTAGTGCCCAGTGGAATCTTTTCCAAGACCTAATTAACAACAGACTTTTTGACCAACTTTCACAGAAACAATTTACATTAGAGAAAAAATTAAACACTTTAAAAATGAACACAACTCCACCTAAAAACCAGTCTAAAGAGACTAGTTTGTCTAAAAATGTAATTGAGAAATTCCACCCTGCCTGTAGTTAACCTGTCTAAAGTAACTTTAAATGAAGAAGAAACCACCATTCTATCGAAAGGCTCAAAGCACAACTGGCCTAACCTGAACAAAATGAACATCGCCACTACTTTAGTTATTGAGTCTGAGGCCGCCATCAACAAAATGCCGTTAGAACAACACGACGAACTAGATTCGAAGTAAAAAGGAAATTAGACAAAATGTTTACCTCTGACAACGTAAACAACAGATTCTCCTGCATTAATTCTGCTGACAATAAGCAGATTTCCGAACACAAACGAATCGCCGAACTTAAAAAGAAAATCAATAATAACGACCTAATAGTCACTAAAGCTGATAAAGGTAATACCACAGTTATAATGAATAAAACCGACTATGTCTCCAAAACTAAGGAATTTTTTAAGAAATTAAGAACGCGGCCTCTACCCTTCACGATCTTAACAGCATCGATCCCCACATTAAATTTACACTTGAGTCTGAAACAAACAGGTTAATCAATTTTCTAGATTTGACCATTCATAGACACCCTTCCTCTTTTTCTTACAAAATCTTCAGGAAACCCACACAAACTGCAACTACCATTCGTCAAGACTCCACACATCCCCAAGCACACAAACGTGCTACCTATAATAGTTTAGTCCACCGTGCCTTCACAATACCCATGTCAAAGAAAGACTTGAACAACGAAATAAATACTATTCGTGCAATCGCCAAATTTAACGGTTACAATAAACCCTTTATAGAACAGATTATCAACAAATTCAGGCACCGACCTAAAACCACTCTTACTAAACAAAAATCTAAAGACGCCACTTCTTCCACCTTTACTTTTAACAAAGATGTCTGCAAAATCACCAATCTCTTCAGTAAACATAACGTAAAAATTTCTTTCAGATCAAATAACAGGAACTCTGAAATTCTGCACAATTCCCCATCAGTTAACATGTCCAATACTTTCTTAAAGTCTGGAATCTACAGATTCAAATGCAATGACTGCAAATGCTCATACGTCGGACAAACAGGACGCAGTTTCACCACTATATATTCAGAGCACGTCAACGCTATAAGATACAATAGGTTTTCAGCAATAGGTCAACACATCTTTGACTCCAACCACAAGTTTACCGATATTGAACATGATTTAGAGATCCTTCAAATGGCCAATAAAGGGCCTCTCATGAACATAATCGAAAATTGTTTCATCCATTTCGATCAATACTTTAATCCTAACTTCAACTTAAATGAAATCTCTGACGAACTTAATATCCTTTTCGATTTCTTAATTAACTTGTTTAAAAATATCAGATTTCCAAACACTAGCGCTATCTTTCAAGCCATGTGCAATCCACATCCCCGTCACTTACCCCCACTACCTCATCCCTCTGCCTCACCATAGCCCTACTCCTCAGCTTTAGCTCCTCCTTTTCCCCCCTTCCCCTCCCCTCACTCTCCCTTCCCTTCCACTACTCGGCCTCCATTATTGCTCTCTTCATTAGCCCAGCTCCTCTTCTTTCAACATCTATGCCATCACGCTACTCAAGGTGAGTTCGCCTCCTTTCCCTTATATATCTTTTGGCTATGTACATTTATATCACGCCTAATTTGGCTTTCAATCTTTTCGTCAGGTCTCCACATTTCCATACTGAACTGGGAATCGTGACGTTAATTCAAATTATGATCTTCACAAGACCACATTGCTGACTTCAAAACCACCTGAATTAAGCCTGTTAATTACCGCAACATACGAGAACAAGATTATTCTTCCCACTGATAACATATGAGGCCTCATGATTTATGCACTTCAACTGGACTATTCTCTTGTTTATCAAGACTCAACAACTGGGATACCTTCTCAAAAATGTTATGATTTACAGTCAGACACACCACATCATTTCAACTGGTTATAATCTAACAGTGACTTTATAGGTGCTGTCATATGTTTTAGATGGTTATACAAACCATACCCTCATCATTTTAATGTTACATTTAAAATTTGCCTTAGCTGGTGCATTTAAATGTTGTATATAGATACGCCTTACGTTCTACAAACCTCAAGCTGGACTACTTTCTCATGTATCATACCCTAACTATTGTGACCTTCTCTGTTTTGATTTCATTGTTTTAACTTTTGACAATTTAGCTTTCAACATTAATCCTTGTATTTGCTGTCATGTGTTTTATATTTCAACTAGTCATAGTTTAACATTTGTTTTGTAGGTGCTATCATGTGTTATATATTGCTATTCGATAAGTTGCATTTTGCTCAATTGATTTGTTGGTTGATGATGACGCGCAACGAGCGTCGAAACTAGTACCAACCTTCTCTAGACGTTATGTGATATATATTCACATCAATAAACATTCATGGTATTGAAAAGGTGGACCTTTAACATTTTCATTTTACTGCTACCCACATCATTCACTCATTTACGTGCCTAACAGAAACTATGTTGCGTGCAATGGTATTCCTGATAAAGACCCTACCCCAGACTCTGGCCTTCCCTTTGTAACACCCGTCAAGTACACTTTATAATCTCCTATATCTTCCTCATTATCTCCCCTTACCCGAATATCACTTACTCCTAGCACATCCACATGCATCCTCTTTGCTGACTCAGCCAGTTCTACCTTCTTTCTTCCATAAGCCCCATTAATATTAATAGCTCCCGATCAAATTCCATTTTGTTCGGCAAGTTGTTTCCAAGGAGTCCCTCGCCTGTCAAATGGGAGTGGGACTCCATTACTCCCATAGGTTCTAAGCTTGCTTAAAATGTTCTGACCGAGCTCGATAGCTGCAGTCGCTTAAGTGCGGCCAGTATCCAGTATTCGGGAGATAGTAGGTTCGAACCCCACTGTCGGCAGCCCTGAAAATGGTTTTCCGTGGTTTCCCATTTTCACACCAGGAAAATGCTGGGCTGTACCTTAATTAAGGCCACAGCCGCTTCCTTCCCATTCCTAGGCCTTCCCTGTCCTATCGTCACCATAAGACCTATCTGTGTCGGTGCGACGTAAAACAAATAGCAAAAAAAAAAAAAGAAAAATGTTCTGAGCTCGGTAAATTCATGAAGCAGGATGCTACCCTACTTACACATAGTCCAAGTGAGGATCTCTCCTCTAATGGGTTATGGACCACCGGTGAATTGTATAGTCCTAGCCGCCTGAGCACAAAGAGGGCCATGACTCAGAATATGTCCGAGATGCCTACTCCCATTCCATAGCAACTGGTATCCCGACTCTCAGGACCACTTACTAGGCCACTCAGCCGTTGCCCATGGTTCACGAACTAGTACGTTACTACAGTAACCCACAACAATGAACCATCTATATTTAAATAAATTCCTTTAATTCAGTCAACATAAGAATAAGTTTGCCCTTGAGTCTACAACTGAATCCCGAACCTTTGATAAAGTGTGCATATTTAATTGAAGAAACAATTTTATTTGGATCTAGGAGAATAAGTTAATCAAAATCACTGTGTAATGCTTACCAGTTGATCTAATACCCCAACAGGAGGTGGTGACATTTCAGCCCAGGCTTTCGTTAAACTAGTCGACACCATGGGAGGTATACCTAAAAGGAAAAAATTAAAACACAACAAATTTATAAAACAAAGGAGAAAATGTATTTTTTAAATAGTCTATTCATGATTTCTTATTAAGGCAGTTAAATTTATTTTTTACACCCTGTCCAACAAATCACAAAAATGGATTTAGAATGATTCATGGAAAGGAACAAACTAATGACAAATCAAGTCATATAGATCAGGAAAGTGCCTACCTATTTGAAGACTGTAGTGGATGAAGATGTGCAGATTGTTCGTATCCTTTATGACTCATATGTATGTTGTCCTTGTCTCCTTTCCTACCTTGCTTTCTCTTTCCACATTGAACTGTCATTGTGTTATTCTATAATGTCTTTTTATTCATGCCCCTATCTTTTTACACAGGATGTCCGAGGAGGAAAGGGCAAATATTCTGGCAGAAGATAACTCTGGTCAATGTGAACAAGGACATTCATATTAACACATCTGGATGTAAATGTGGAAAAACCTGGCTACTTTGTGTTCTTGTGAAAGTAACACGAAGATCACAAGGCATTCTCAAATGCACAATCTTTTCATTTCACATCAGGCAATTCTGTACTATGGCGACAATGATTTCTTTTAAATGTATAATTTTTTTATTGCGTGTTATTTCCCATCTATTCAATAAAATCAATCGTATGATAAGATAAGATAAGTGGAAAATAACACACACTAAAATTCTATACATTTTAAAGAAGTTACTTTCAATACGGATTTAAAAAACAATGAATTTTATAACTTGCAATGAATGATTTCTATGAGACGTTCTAAATATCTAATGCATTTTCCAATTTGTTGAATAAGATAACGTGTTGCTCATCGAAGATTGTGATGTTCCTGTATGCCGGCAAAAACATTCAATATGTGAGAGACCAGTTCATCTCATGTATTAACTTTCCTTCTGTAGACCACACCCTTCACCAAACCCACAAACAAAAATCTAAGGAGTTGAGGTCTGAACATCTAGGATGCCAGAAAACTGTACTGCCATAAACAATACACAAATCAGGGAATGTGGTTCTGAGATGCTCCCTCATCTGGTGGCAATAATGAGAACTGGCTCCGTCATGCTAAAGGTACACAAGTTCTGTAGTAAAAGGAACGTCCTGGAGTAGGTTTTTCAACATTTATATTCTAACAGGTCTATCTCGACAACCAATGGGATACTGTCCTTTCCTTCTGTATGACTTAGTTTGTCACTTGTCTGTTCATTTCAGTTCCTTATTTAAATACAGTTTCCAATATTTGTAGAAATTCTGAATGTATAGTACCACTCGAACAATTCTAATGCAGATTCCTCCATAATTTATGCTTTATCGTCAGACTACAATTGAGTACTATTGAAACTGGTTAAGACATCCCTCTCTAGCAAGTTTCGCTGGTTATTATGCCATTATTCCAAAGTCCCAGTCCATATCCTATTAAATACATGCTAAAGAAACCTGGATAGTGCATTTATATCATTTATATCAAAATCATTAACAGACAAATATTACATTTAATAAGAAATGTTTAGAATTGAAGCTTGTCCCTAAGTACATACCTATAAAAACTAAAACTACAACAATTTCGGCTAAAATATCAACATCCCAATCACATTTATTATGGATCAGAAACAAAATGAAATTTGTAAACATAAAGAGACAGGAAATCAACAAACAAATTCTACGCATCCATTTAAGCCTAAGCAACTTCTGGCATCAGACTCAATGGACATCCAACTCTAACTTTTTACAAGATCACATTAAAAAAGAAGCGATCAGGAAACAATAAAATACGTAAAATACGTAACCTAATAATGAAACAGAAAAAAAAACAACTAGAAAACAATAACCACACAAAACTTGCTAATTTTCACCCTAGACTAGTTAACAGATCAGCACTAACTTTTCAAAGAATTAAATAAATCTGCTAGAGAAGGGACTCAAATTAAATTGCCAGGAATGTCATAATGTAAACAATATAAAACAGCTAATTACTGACACAGAAATTGCTTGCGATAAAATCCTCTCTCCACAAAGGGGATAATAATAGAAGAAACAGCCACCAACAAAGCCCTAAAAATAATCACACATGAAATTTCCACCAAACAACCAAATTGTGCCACTCAATACTCAGCATTAAAAACAGTTAAGAACAAAATAAAAAATGACAACCTAATCGCCACAAAAGCAGATGAAGGGAACAACAGTCATAATGAAGAAATACATAGAAAAAACAATAGAATTCATCAACAATAATGGAATTAAAGAACTACAACGCGGCCCAACAAATACATTTCAAAACGAAATAAAACAAGCTATCAAGGAAACAGACTTTATTCTCACAGAACAAGAAAAATAAAGCCTTATCATCAAAAATCCCGAACTCCCCACAATAAGAGCCCTCCCTAAAATACACAAAAACTCATGTCCCATTAGACCAATAATAAATTTTAAAGATGAACCAAGTAATAATTTAAGCAAATAACTCAACCAAATTCTAAAAGAGAAAAATCTCACTTAAAGAAGACAGATCAAGTACGAACAGCCTAGAACTAATTAAATAAACTTAAAATAACAGAGAGCACAAGTATGATATCCTTTGACATCACCAACATGTACACCAATATACTAATAGATGAATCCATTAAAATTATAGAAAACCTTCTTAAAGAAAATACTTCACTACAAGAAACCAAAGAAATTATTAGCCTTCTTAGCACAAATTTAAACCAAAATTGCTTTATATTCAATGAAAAAATCTATTGTCAAAAACAAGTGTTAGCCATGAGCTCAAAATCGTCAGGTACAATAGCTAACATCTTTCTTGATAACTTGGAAAACTACTACTTAACCGGCCAACATTCAAAAGGAATCTTACACTGGAACAGATACATAGATGATGTAATATGCATATATGATAATGACTTCACTAACATTCACCAGTTATTAAACACACTAAATTCTGTACGTAAGTCCATCAAGTTCACAATGGAACTAGAAGCTAACAAGAAAAACTATTTGGACATCACAATCAGTAGGAATAATGACAACCTGTCTTACAAAGTATACAGAAAGCCCACTCGACGTCACACACTACTGACAATGAGTTGAACTACTCACACACACACAAAATACCAGGACTGAATACAATGATCCACAGAGCTATTTCCATACCAATGAGCGCAACGGATTTCAATGAAGAGACACCAATCATTAAACACATCGTAGAATGCCCAGGAAACCACCACACGACAGGGAAAAATACGTGGTTCTCAAATACGTTAACAAGAACATATACAAAGCAGCTAATATTTTCAAAAAAACAAGGTCTAAAAGTAGCCTTTAGAATTAACAACACACTGCAGAGACACATGAGCAAGTTCAAACTTAACAAAAAAGACCCTTTCTCTAAGTCAAGAGTCTATGAACTTAAGTGCCAAGAACCTAACTGCAATGCCACATACATAGGACAAACAAAACTTAATTTCCACACAAGATACAAAGAACACAAAAATGCTATAAGATATAATCGGCATTCAGCCTTGGAAGAGCACATACACAACAGTTCGCACCATTCCACAAACATTTACACAGACCTAAAAATTGTACACATCGAAAATAAAAGTAAATCTTTGAATATTCAGGATGCAATCAAAATTTAAGTCACAAAAACAAAAAAGCTACTGAAACCAACCTAAATGGCCATACACATTTAAGGAATTCCCTGCTCTTCGCTCTACTTACATAACATCTGGTCAACACTTGCTGTTTAAATGAGCATTTAATGGCTTTTTGAGGATGGTCTATTGTAAAAATAATGCCTAATAGATACTCTCCAATTCAATTCTGCACTTTATTCAACCCAAAATAATTAACTTGCATTTATCCATAAATACATTATTACATGAAGAAGTTTAATAGCCTTCTCTCCCATATGTAATAGATGCAGGAAGGTTCCACAACACTCACATCGCCACGCCCCTACTTCCCCATCCCCTCTCCACGGCACAATATGCTAGATTATAACATGGGGAAGGTACTGACCTGCTCGTAAATAAATAAATTGTGTGACAAAGTAAGTAAATTAGGCCTACTGTACTTATGCATAGTGTTTGCAGCACATTCTGTTATGGAGAAGAAGAAAGCTAGACAGTTTACAGTTTACAAATGACAAAAAAAATTGAAGTTTATTGAGAAAGTGGATGCTAATTGGCACATGAAACTTATGCAAATCACCTAGATGTTGGACAATCCTAAGATGACTTCAAACACAATTGTAAGCAACCAAACGAAGACTGAGGATGTTTGTCTGGCAGGAGGAAGCAGCCAAATGAAATGAGTTCCTAAAAGTCCTTTTCCAGATTTAGATAATGTTCTGGTGAAATGGTTCAAACAAGCTCAGGCTGTGAATATTCCTATTCATGGAACAGTGATTCGGACTAAGGCATCACATTTAGCTGCCAAAATGTGATTACTGGTACATAATATCAAGGCATATAATGGATGGCTTGAAGGTTTTAGAAAAAGTAATAAACTTTTATACAAATCCGTACGTGGGGAGGCTGCTAGTGTCAATATCAATACTGTTCAGACTTTGAGAGACACAAAACTGCTGGAAATCTTACGTACAGGACTATAGCCCTGATGATGTTTCTAATGGAGATGAAGTACATCTATTTTTTCCAGCTTCTTCCTAATAAAAAGTATGCGTTCAAGGGAGAGAAAGGTCATGGAGGTAAACTAACTAAAGAGAGTCTAACAGTGCTACTATGCTGCAAAGAGAAAGTGATAAGTGATAAGTGATGAGAGGGAACACGACATCTTGGGCAAATTATAATATGCGATTTCAAACAATATCATCATGTTTTTTCTATTCCTACAAGTTAAAAAACATAAGAATTACACACCCAAACATAACCGAGTTTTTTCTTACTGCATCTTCACAGTTGCTTCTTTTGCCTCACAGATATCCTTCTCGGAAAACTGCTTTTGACAGCAGATCTCAGAGCATAACTTTTCTTTTGCCACCAGGAGAGCACTAAGAGTCCTTGTACTCATATTTAATCGAAAGTCAGCGTGATCCTTTTGAACAATATTGAATATTCACTCAGTCGAAGCCTTGCTGTGAGATACAAGTATCACTAAAATGGCAAGCATCATTTGAGGAAGAACTGAAAGGAAAGATTTTCATTGGGGGTAATCACATAAATGAGATTGTAAATAAAGGGTACAGATCTCTGCACGTGGTTATGATGGTATTTAGGGGTTGTAGTAAGGATGTAAAGGAGAGGGCAGATAAGTCTCTGGTAAGACCCCAAATAGAGTATGGTTTCAGTGTATGGGACCCTCCCAGGATTACTTGATTCGATAACTGGAAAAATTCTAAAGAATAGCAGCTTTATTTGTACTGGGTGATTTCCCACAAAAGGGTAATGTTACAAAAATGTTGCAAAGTTTGTGCTGGGAAGATTTGGGAGAAAGGAGAAGAGCTGCTCGACTAAGCGGTATGTTACATGTTACAAATCTCATATTATGGTCCGTATTGAAATGTATTTAAAGTCAAATAATAAGACTTTAAGGGGTATGTTCCGAGCTGTCAGTGAAGAGATGGCGTGGAATGCCATCAGTAGATGAATAAGTTTGAGGGGTGTCTTCAAAAGTAGGAAAGATTACAATATGAAGATAAAGTTGGAATTCAAGAGGACAAATTGGGGCAAATATTTGTTTATAGGAAGGGGAGTTAGAGACTGGAATAACTTACCAAGGGAGATGTTCAATAAATTTCCAATTTCTTTGCAATCATTTAAGAAAAGGCTAGGAAAACCACAGACAGAGAATCTGTCACCTGAGCGACTGCTTTTTAGAGAAATCAATATTGTGCAGCATACTGATGTTCAAATACTCTGAGAAATGACTTACCAGGTGGTTTGGAAAACTCCTCCTGCTTGATCTGGGCTAGGTGACTATTTGTCACATCTGGGATGCTCCATACGAGAACACAGCCTTCTGAATCTCCGCGAACCAGATACTTCAGCATCTTTCCCTGTCGACTCACCAGGTGGAACCTCATAGCAGGAGGGCATGACAAAGGCTGAAAGTGTATTAAGAATTTACCCAGCAACTGTTTATGATTATTATGTTATAATGGATAAACCAAAGAACTCTGGAAGAGCTACACTGAGGAAAGAATCTGGATCGGCTCATATCATACTGACACAAATTAAATGTTTGCAAAAACAAGGCTTTCTGTGATTGTCAATACTGAAAAATTCCCAGGAAAAAAGGAGGTATTTCCTGGTATGTGTGCACATCAACATTGTAAACTATGTTTTATTAAGACAGAATAAGAAGCTCATTCATAATGTAACATAAAATCCCTGACTTTACATGAACAACCAATGACACTTACAGAATATAAAATGTTAACCTCTTTGCTCTGGAGTTGAGGTTTTTTTTTTTTTCCTGATTTGTAAGGAAAGCAAACTAAGGCTCTACCATTCCCATAGCGATACAAGATGGCGGCTAAAGTAGACACGCGTAAGCTTAGTGCTGCTGCAGTTTGTGTTGTTTGTGTGGTAATAATCAGAGTTGTTGCGCTTTACGGTTCTCTGCACGGGTCTATTCGAGTTAAGGAATCGGTGTGTGCAAGTGAAAAAGTGAGTTCTCATTTTGCATGGCTACTAGCAGAGAGAAACTACTACATTCCGGCGTTCTCTCTGACTGGATGCGCCATTTTCCAGACTTATAGGCGCCTCCCTACTAGCTCTGAGCCGAACAAGCCTAGGCCTGGTCGCTCAGCGATTAGGGGCTTGCTTTGCCTCCTACTACTGGCTGGAGATGTTCACTTAAACCCCGGTCCCACCACTTGTGAAATGAAAACAGACATAAATATCTATTGTCAGAATATGCAAAGCCTAAACAATAAGCTGTCTGATTGTGAACTATCCCTGCCAGACTTAAGAGAAGTTGACGTGATCGGACTTACTGAAACATGGCTCTCATGGGCTAGTGACAGTGAACTACCACTCAGTGCTAATTACAGCATATTCCGCCGTGATCGTGCTACTCTAGGTGGTGGAGTGATGCTAGCAGTGAACAGTGCTTTACCATGTAAACGAAGGACAGATCTCGAACGGAACTGTGAGTTAGTGTGGGTGGAGCTACTCTTTCCTCGACGCCCTGTACTTGTGGGATGTTACTACAGACCACCAAACAGCCCATTCTGTGACCTTGAACAGTGCCTGGACTCAGTCATTGCAGCTCTCCCTCATGGTGAAGTAATTTTAATGGGCGACTTTAACCTGTCTATAAAGTGGTCTTCTCCAACTACCGGACTGTCAGCTAACAACTGTGACACATACTTTATAGACAGTTTTATTAATGGCCTCGGACTGAAACAGTTTAACATGTACCCAACCCGTGGACCCAACACCCTGGACTTCATACAATCCTCATTAGAACTTAAAACAATAACCCCAGGCAGAAACCTTTTCCTGTGCGACCACCAGTCTCTCGATGCTACATTCCTTCTTCCCCACCCCTCCTCAAAGCCTCACAGCAGGACATCCTACCGCCCTACCTACATCTGGCGACGTGCCGACTGGCCTGCAATGTGTCGTGCCCTGGAATGCCTTCCCTGGAGTCTGCTCGAAATAGCTGACATCGAATCGGCTCTTGACCTGCTGTACGACTGGCTGCAAGCTGCAATTAAAGACTTCGTACCTGCACAACGGGCTACTACCAGCAAACATCAACACTGGATATCACATGAGACCAGACTGATACTGTTTAATAAAAAGAGAGCTTGGCGCCTGTGGAAAGACTTCCCTAACCCACACACTCACAATACTTTCGTTAAAATCCGCCGCCACGCGAGGTTTATGGTCAGAAGAGACTACAAAACACACGTAGACACTGTCACTGAAAACGTCCGCAGCAATCCCAAGCGCTACTGGAGTCTCATCAACACACGAAGAAGGACGGAGCGGATTCCTGTCAGCGTGAACCACAACGATGCAACAGCAGACGGCGCCGATCGCAATGAACTGTTCAACAGGTATTTCTTCTCCAACTTCTCCCCTCCCTTACAAAACCAACCGCTCCCACCCATTGGTACAGCCTCAAACAGAACCCTATCAAGCATAACTACCACACCAAGTGAAGTTCATGACCTTCTTCAAACTCTTCGTACCAACAAAGCTACTGGTGCCGACACTATAGGTCCTCTTTTCCTAAAAAATACTGCCAGTACTCTTTGCGTCCCTCTATCTAAATTATTTAACAGATGTTTTGCCGCGGGCTATTTTCCTAATACCTGGAAACAGGCAAATATTGTTCCACTTCTCAAATCAGGCAACAAATTTAATGTTTCATCTTACCGACCAATTTCTATTCTCCCCACACTATCCTTTATCTTTGAAAAAATTATACACCAGCGTCTCCTCGCATTCACGTTGCCGTATATCTCAACCAAGCAGCATGGTTTTCTACCAGGTGGCTCTTGTCTAACAAACCTAGCCACTCTGCATAGCTTTGCATCACACGCCATTGCAGCTAAATCGCAGCTGGATATCTGCTACGTAGACATTTCGAAAGCTTTCGATTCTGTAGACCATACTCTGTTGCTCCATAAACTCTCCGAACGATTTAATATACATGGTAGTCTTCTGACCCTTCTTTCCGGCTTCCTACATAACCGTTGGCAGAGAGTGGTAATATCAGGCACTTCATCCTCATGGTTACCAGTCACGTCCGGTGTCCCACAAGGCAGTACTCTTGGCCCCTTGCTGTTTTCTTTGTTTATGGACGATCTGCCGTCCGAACTCAACGAAACAGCCAATACCCTACTCTTTGCTGACGACTGCAAGATATTTAGGGAGATCAGGAATCCAGGAGATGCAGCTCTGCTACAGTCCTCACTTAATGCCCTCTCGAACTGGTGCCGTACTTGGAAACTTTTCCCCAATCCACAAAAATGCGGCCACATGACCATAACACTACGTAAATCTCCTCTACCGACATCATATTACCTATTACATAAAATCATATTACCTACTCGACAAGCCCATCACCATAGTTACGCAACAGCGTGACCTAGGTGTAATATTTGATACAAAATTACAATTTAAGACCCACATAGAAACATATACAACCAAGGCCATGAAATTACTAGGCATTCTCTATCGCTTCACAGAAATTTCTGACCCCATTGCTCTTCGTCACTTCTTCCTCACGATCATTCAACCTCTCTTAAACTACTGCTCTCCTATTTGGACAACAGCCTCCCCCTCCAATACTAAGCAGTTAGACAGAGCAGTGTCCTTCTTTGCTGCAATTGTAAGGAACAGAAACCCCAAGCTCAGAAATCTGTCTACGCAGCAGGTATTAATGGCAATTAATATGTCACCGCTGCACATCAGGCGACAGGTAGCTGACCTGAGTTTCCTCCACGGGATCTTAAATGGGCATTACCGCTCGGAACATCTTGTCTCACTCTTCTCTCTCCGCGTTCCTTCCCGCTCCACCAGAACCAAAGACCTTCTCCACATTCCCCACACTCAGCACTCAATACTTCAACGATCTTTCCTAATCCGCCTCCCGACACTCTTTAACAATATTAACAGGAGACAAGAACTCGATATAGCATCAAATAAAAGTGTATTCGAGAGGTGTGTAAATAGCCTCTTAAAGATAAGTTGATGTGAAAGGATTATACCGCCATCTTGACCCACGACGACTTGGCTATGAATATGGACATTCTTATGGTTTTCGATTTGAACAGTTGTTATTAGTAGGCTGTGTACCTGATCTTGTTATATTTTGTTCTGTTTGTTATATTTTATTATGAAAGTTTACATTGGTTAAATAGTCTGTTGGCAGTGCAAGTGAAATTTGCTCAGTGTAGCTGTATCTTGTGCTTTGTGAATAAATAAATAAATAAATAGCTGGCCTATTTCCCTCTTCACTTTCAGACTTCATTCTTTCTCATTTATTTTTATATTTAACAAATTACAAGTTATTAACCCAATATTTTTAAATCACAACCAAACCAAGTAAAACTTGTTGCCCAGAATATATCTTGTCTTATTTAAGAGCTACCTTAAAAACAACCAACAAACATGCTTCACATTAGTTTAAATTAAAAGATACTTTTCATTCTTTCCAGGAGTTTCATTTCTGGTTTATTTTTTCTTTTTTTCCCCAAGACCTCTCTGTTCTTGTTCAGAATTTCCTTCCCTTTGTTGTCTTCTTCAGCAATTATCTCTTTCCTCTTATTCAGACAAGCATGAAACTTCCTCCCGTAATCACTAATAAAAGTAAGGATATTCTGGTGATTCACACCTCTACTGGTCCATTCATATACTTTTCAGAATCATATTCCATAATATGGACTACGAAACATTGCCCAGTTAGATTTTCAATATTAGAACATTTTTGTCTACAGAAAATCAACTTTCGACAGATATGATGAAACAAAGTTCCATGACAAACAATAAATAAACCAAGTTCTTACCATTGTCAGTAACAAGCAAAAAGAAACTTATCTACTTCCAACTGAGTTCGATTTAATAATCCTAATAATAAAAAAAGAATTTCTGAATTCTGCTTCCTCCAGCTGGAGAAAGTATAGAATACATACAAAAGAAAATAAGATACAGAAATGAAATACATTTAAATAAATAAAAAATGACAAAATAATAGTTTTCTAAACATAAAATTATCCATGGGACACAAATTACACTCTTTCCTAATAAGTGCCATACAGATGTTTTTTTCAGAATTCCAATGAGAGTTCACAAGACTACTCACTTGATGAACGAATTGTCTAATTTGTACTCCCTACAGAATTTCATGAGCAAACAAAGAATATTTCCCTGCACTTTGATCATAAGTTCTATAACCTTGATGTCTGATAAACTATATTTCTCTAGGTAATAAGAAATAGTTGGTTCATAAATCTTTTATATTTTGTTGTGGATTTCTATTGGCTGTTCCTGATTATTTTCCCATCTGATAGTTGGATCTACAATGGTGGCAGATGGGGAATCAGGTTCTACTGCTATGATATTGATTCTTCTGCAAAATCCATTATCAAAAACACTGTGTACCTCCTAGTGAAACTGGCAGTTCTTTCCCTAAGAGCTTCAGCTATCAATTGAATGTACAGCTGTTTCAGGGTACCACAAAACAGAAAGGCCCCAAGGACATGAGCAAGCAATTCAATTTCGTTGCCACAACAGCGGCAGTGGCAACTACTGTTCTGAGACCTGCCTGGCACAGCTCTTACTGGACATACGTTTGCTGTTATCTTCACTGTTGTTCTTTGGCTCACTCAGCCATGTTTTTGGACACATTTCTGGCATCATGCATTTCCTGTAAGAGGATATCAACTATCTTCAAACCAGTATTGAAGGGATGAAGATTATTTTAGTTTCAAAACAAGTTAAACTTTAGAATGATATATCAATGAGCTTTCTTCTTTTATTTTTTCTATCATTAACATGTATTTTGAAACTGGTTCGTAACAATGAACTTCTCTTGGCCTGTCTTAAGAACTCCTTAACTCCAAATACAATGTGAAATTCTCCAAAAAATGGAACTAAATGTACATAACATGGCAGGTTGTTGTTTCACTGATCTTTTCATGAAATTCCTTAAAACTTCAAGTGATGTGTATAGAAAAAGTACTGCCTTAAAATATTTCACACCATGATCTGATATTTGCAATGCTTGATCAACACGTACCACAGCACTGCAATGCATAGAAGTAAAATTAATATATTAAAAAATCTTTATAACTTTAATTTCAGTGAACATCGCTTGGCATGCTGGGCCACCTTAGAACAGACCAAACAACTCTTAGAACTTGATAAATCTCCCAATCCACTGTGTCAGAAGATTTGTCATATAATGGGTGAGATAAGTTAACTCCGTGATATCAAGTAATGCCGTGATAGTTTGTATTTTTTTTTTTTTCATGGCGTAACTTGAAACCTGAACATCTCCAAACTCCACCACCAGAAGATAGAAGAATACAGGACTCCTACAAGGTAGCTAGCACCCTCTGTGGATGCCTGTGTGAGATTTTACAAAGTCCTTTGTGAAATTTCAAAGTGTCAACACCCACCTTTTCTTTGTACTGAAAGCAGTTTTGTGCATTTTAATACATTATTAAGAGCACTTTTAACGTGAATGTTTGATTTTAACAAGAGTTACAGGTAAGATACCAATAATTTACATTTAAAAATTACAAACAAACCGTGCTACAAGTTGGAGATCAATGAGCTAAGCAATATGATTGATTGTCTTAGGTTTTACATGTAGTGATGGCACCCCAGAAGAGTAAAGCGACTCGCTTCTACACGTCTGAAATCATGAAAGAAGCATTGTGTTTGGTTATGGACGAAGGCTGGACCGTTTACAAAACTAGTGAACAATTTGGAATCCCATGGTGCACGCTCAAGGATTATTGTGTTAAATTCTTAACTGATTCTCAGTGTGCCACCATTGCTAAAATTGGAAAGCGCTTTGTCATGCTGTCTGAACTACATAGAAATAAAATTAGTAAATTATATTACAACAATGCAATCTTCGAGTTTTGGACTTACAGCTAACGAGGCTAACCTAACCAGAACAGGCCACAACGTCAGGAATGAAATCCACAACTGGCCCCAAGCCGAAATCCTCGTCTCAAAAAATGTTAACCACAACTGTGGGGCATGTGGAGGCTTTTATGTAGATGACATCAGGAAGAAGAATGGGGCCAGTTGGATTGATTGCCAGTTTTGTCATGTTTGGTACTATGAAAAAGTGTCAGAAAGTGGTAGACAAAGTGTATTTCATGTAGGATGAGTACGAGATTTCTGACGACAGTAATAAAACTGACACTTGTATTGTCCTTTTTTCTTTTAAAATATTTAGGCCCTAAATTGTAGTAAATCATAACTGCAACATAGGAAACTGAAGGATACTTAAAATGGATGTGTAAACCTATTTTATATTACAAACAAGTTTCTATCATGAAAAGCAGTTCTTTGTGAACATTTTGCTGTCACTGAGTTACTTGAAACCTATCAGGGACTTTTCTAATTTCAACTGAACATTTTGTAAATAAATTCTTGGTATTAACGACTGGACATTCTTCAAAATTTTAACTCCAATGTGCTCCAACACTACCCCTCTTTAAACTGAAGTGTGATCACCCCAGTGACACAAATTTCTGTAAACGGTATCAGAAAAACCTTAGTATCACTGAGTTACCTTACTTTATCCTACCATTAACTAGTGAAAGCCACATATGGTAATATCAAGAAGTAATTTTTTGTTCAAGTGCCCAATTTCAGTGCGTCTTAAAATGTTATGAAAGCTGAGAGTAACATGAATTCTTCCAAAAGATATCCTACAGATGAAAGTCTCACAAAAACACTGTTCCAGTAATGATTACAAATGTTTTACTGATTTCCATAAAAAATTCTCAACCATTTCTATTTAGCCCATTGTATTACCTTATTCAGAGATTCATAAAGCATACCACACAATCACTGAGGCTCTTCAAATTGTTCAACAAACCGTCTCTAAAACAACATGGGACTAGTCAACAGCTGATAATTTAATTATAATGCCTTCTATTTATCCATCCATCAAGAAGTTCTTTTAATTCTGCTATCAGGTAATATCCTCCTGAGAGCCACAGAGCTTCTTTCCTACAAATTGAATGACATCTTTCCAGTGAAAACCTCCAGTGTCCATATGATCTCTGTTGGGTTAATCTCTTCAGCATTCAGGATGAAATTGATGATGATAATGCTTATTGTTTAAAGGGGCCTAACATCTAGGTCATCGGCCCCTAATGGTACAAAATGAGACTAAATGTAATGACAATTTAGAAGTCCAAAACTCATCCACTGACCAGAATTCAAAACGTGATGAACATGAATTTAAAATAATCAGCGGATCCGACTCGCAATATTGAAAGTTAAAATTAATTTTAAAATTAATCCACTGACTAGAATTTAAAAAAGAAAGGATGAACAATGATTATCAACCTAAAACAATAGTATATATTGACCAAGGGGCTGCTTCTATAGCACAATCCTGAGTCAATGATGCTTGTTGTCTAAAGGGATTTAAAGTCCAGGTCGACAGGCCCTCATAATGGTACATATCGCTAGGAAAGTAAGAACCATAGTATTTCTCACGTAGTGGTACTAACCATGAGTAACATAGACTTATGGTGTTCCACACATTGTGGTATTACTCACAGATAACGCAGACCTACGGTGTTTCTCACATGACAGCACTACTCAAAGCCAACGCAAATCCATGCTGTTCCTCACATAGGTGTACTTATCACAGGGACTAGTACTATCCCGTGGTGTTCCTCGCATAGTGGGTAATAATCACAGGCAATGCAGACCCATGGTGTCGCTCATACAACCGTACTAATCACAGGCAATGCCCAGACCCGTGTTGTTTCTCACAATGGTACTAATCACAGGCAACGTTAACCTGTGGTATTTTTTCTGCATATAGTGCTACTAATCACAGGTACTGTAAAACCCATACTGATTCACCCTCTGTTTCTACCAATCACAAACCTGTTATGTACCTAACACAGTGGTACTACTTGCAAATTAAGGCGACCCATGGTGCTCCTTGCGTGATGGTACTAATTACAAGTGATCTCATAGTTCTAATTCAATCATCCCTGGGTCACCCCTTTTAGTCGCCTCTTACGACAGTCAGGGAATATCGTGGATGTATTCTTCGTGTGTCCCCCACTTGCAGGGATTGATGAAATTGTTGAAGGCACTGAGTTTTCTACACGTGCACTGAATGATGCTAATACTACTATTGCTGATGATAATGATTATGACAGAAGCTTGCAGCACAATGGAAATATTCCTTTCATTAAAAAAACATAGCTGGTAACATTTACTCAAACACATTCTTCAAATGTTTATATCCTTTACAATTTTTTTTTTTTTTGCTAGGGGCTTTACGTCGCACCGACACAGATAGGTCTTATGGCGACGATTATCCTTTACAATAAGAAATCACAACTTACTTTCCCATATTGCTCAATTTGACGGACTTTAAGCAAGCTTTATAATACAGTGTGTTGAAGGAGGATTCGCCTACATCAAATCTGGAGTAATTACTTGGACTCGGAAGACGGCGAGGAATTGTATATATTTTATGGGTTAATTTGGCATTTATGCATTGGTTTGTCTCTCCTCGGTATGTGAATTTTGGAATTGTTTGATTTTCGTATGGCTTCAAGATTGTTTCTTTATCATGAGAAATAAATAATTTCGTGTGGTTATGTCTAGCCGAGTGCAGCCCTTGTAAGGCAGACCCTCCGATATGGGTGGGCGGCATCTGCCATGTGTAAGTAACTGCGTGTTATTGTGGTGGAGGATAGTGTTATGTGTGGAGTGTGAGTTGCAGGGATGTTGGGAACAGTACAAACACCCAGCCCCCGGGCCACTGGAATTAACCAATTAAGGTTAAAATCCCCGACCCGGCCGGGAATCGAACCCGGGACCCTCTGAACCGAAGGCCAGTACGCTGACAATTCAGCCAACGAGTCGGACATCACGGGAAATGTAAAGTAAGATGTAATATTTTGGAAACATACTGTAGTGTACACGTGCCAGATCGGCATGGATATGTCTGGATATTGCATCAATTTCGTAACTTCACGATGCTTCTCAATGTTCTTGGTCAGCATTAATTTCTGGGCCCTAATTGGAGAAACTAAACTTAAATGTGATTGGCAGGTGAAGGAAAAAGTTTGGACGCACATTGGCTGTTGTAAGGTTTCCTAATTTCTGGAGAGAAGCGTTTCACTAGAGCCTTGCTCTTCCCAGGCGTCTTTTCTGTTTGACCAGTGAAGGGAAAGGTTGCCTTCAAGGTAACGGGTCTTCTTGGCCCCTCCAACAGGTAAGCACTTCGTTGTTTTTCATTTTTCAGGTTATCTTCAAATGTAGTATCCCGTTTTATTTCTTTTGCCGGAGCTTACCCGTGTCTTCCTTCAGCTTCCAAATTTTATTAGAATGACTTAGCCTTTTCGGTAAGCCGCGTCACATTTGTAAAGAGACAGTTCCCTTTTGTTGACTTTGTAAATTAGATATTCGACGCCTTTGGATGTAATCATAATATGTAAATTTCACTCTGGGGCCGTCTCATTAATTCTGCTTCATTTTGGAGTATTCACCTTTAGAACGGGCACCCTTTCTCAGAAGTGTTTTTGAGGGGGCTACCTACTGAAGGTGCTCTGCACCAAGATTATATTTTTAAACGTTGTTCTCTTTCTTATATGTACATCTTCATAATTCTGTAACGTTACCTTCCTTTCTTTCCGACTGTTTCATGTGTTTTAAAAGCATAGGCACGAACAGCGGAATGTTGTGTGCGATGTTCCGGTATAAGATTAGATAACTAAATGTTACCCTCGGGGTAAATTGTAATTACTGCTGGATTTCTGTTTTCAAATTTTAATGGTGTATTTTGTTATTTATTTACGTTTTAATTTTCATTTAAATTTGTTAAGTAAAGTTTAGGATTACATTTGACTTTGGTTCTTCAGCATTGCCAATACCTTCCACCACCTGGATATGGTTCCCAGCCGCTTCCCTGTTATCCTTTCTTAGCCATCATGTTGGTTATCCTGTTATTTTCTGTGCTTAATGTGCTTATAGTTTTAATTTCGTACATATTGTCATGTCTCATGTTAGTGCCCAACTATGTGAATGCACAACGGTAGCAAACATTAATATTATTTTTATTATTCCTATTACTTGTAACCTTCCTTATTTGGAGGTTACAAAATCTAATCACAATTATAATTATTAAATTTATGTCATCTGGGGACTAGTTTTGGCTTTGGCTGGCCATCTTCAGCCTTGATGTAATACATCTAATAACTAAAAAAATGTAAAAACACACAATTGACATGAAAACTCATGTACAAAAAAACAATTAACATTAAAATCTGGGATGAACTAAGTGTAAAATCTGAAAAATAAAAATAAAGCAGGCTCTAAATTCTTAGCATCTGGAGTATGCTCATCATCCAGACTCACTCCTGTATTGATATTCATAGAATTGTTAGTTCCATCACTGCTAATCATTACAATTTCAATTGCAAAACAGGAACTGGTAAATGTTGATTCTGTAGTCAGATCATCAATCACCAAATCTATCTGAGTGGTGTTAGCAGTACGCAAGCCACTGGATGTCACTGTAAATAACCACCAGCTGACGCAGAACTGCTAGATGGTGTTTCCACATCGACCAACGTAAATAAAATGAAATGTTCCCGTAGTGCTTGTTAGAAACATGCTGAAATGCTGTTGGACATTGTCAGGACGCCACATGAAGATATGGTTAAAACTGACACATTCTTAATTTGTGCCTGGTATAAATTCGCAATTCATTGCGGTGTCCATGAAGTTAACCTGAATGAACAGTCGTTTGTTTTTCAAGAATAATTTTAATGTTTATAAAGAAACTTTATACATGTATCATCATTTCTGCTTCTGATAAATTATGACAAGACCTTTTATTTAAATTGAGAATCTTCCTACTCTTAGTAGAACTCAGGACTTTCAAGATTCCATCTTGAGTAAAATAATTGTCATTCTAATTGTGACTGTCATATCTACAGAGAAACTCTATTATGTGGTTCGACCTTTGTATAACATATCATTTATGACAAGACTTTTTATTTATTTGAAAATCTTATAGTTCTAAGTCAAACTCATTACTTTCAAAGTTCTAACTTGAGTGAAAATAATTATACTGTGTTAAGTGTCGTTCTAATCATGACTTCAAGATTGTGAAATTGTGATTTGAAGTTTTATTCTAATAATAATGTTATTTGCTTTACGTCCCACTAACTACTTTTAAAGGTCTTTGGAGACGCCGAGGTGCCGGAATTTAGTCCCGCAGGAGTTCTTTTACATGCCAGTAAGTCTACCGACACGGGGCTGTCGTATTTGAGCACCTTCAAATACCACCGGACTGAGCCAGGATTGAACCTGCCAAGTTGGGGTTAGAAGGCCAGCGCCTTAACCGTCTGAGCCACTCAGCCCGGCAAAGTTTTATTCTCCAGATACTTTTAGGGGCATCATAAGTCCCATATTAAGAGTGTTTATATGTGCATTGATTTAATGATGATATGTATATTTACGATTGTTCTCATATTTGGCTGAAGATTACGCTCACCAGCGACGAAACTAGTTCCAAGAAAATGTTATAACTTATTTAGTTTAATATTAGTACTGAAAAGGTGGATTTTTAATTTCACTTATCCATTATTCTCGGTTCAATACGGACTTAAAATAAATTTCTTAAATTTGAAAGAAAGGAAGAGGATCCTTAGTGAACAGATGAAAGCCTCCACAAACAAATTCATAAATATTTTTATTTTTATTTTTATTTTTCAGATTTTACACTTAGTTCATCCCAGGTTTTAATGTTAATTATTTGTACATTAGTTTTCATGTCAATTGTGTGTTTTTACATTTGTTTAGTTATTAGATGTATTACATTAAGGCTGAAGATGGCCAGCCAAGATCCTATAAACATTAATATATACTTCAATTAGATCAAATTGTATTATATATTTTCGCGACTAGAAGCATTTACAGGCTTGATCATTGAACTATTCACCAATTTTCATTAGCATTTAGAAGCACAGTACCGGACATCACGTATGTTCTGCTGCTCTTCAAGAACTTGCATCTTACTTCTTTTAAGTGATTTATCTTCGACTTCTATATAATTTTAGGGCTTCAAATTTATTAAATTGTATTATAACTTCACGCCTAGCAGTATTTGCATGCTTGTTCACTGAACTATTCACCAATTCTCATAAACATTTTGAAGCACAGTGCCGGACGTTACGTATGATATGCTGCTCTTCAAGAACTTGCACCTTGCTTCATTTAAATGACTGCTCTTCAACTTCTTCTGGATTTTAGGATCTTACATCACGCAGTGCTAATCCCTATAGTGTTATAGTTCTTTTTGAACTGATTTTAGTGAAAGACTTATCCTTTACTTATTGTTTTCCTATGCATTGTTTTATATTTTTATTTAATCGGCTGATGATGACCTAGAATAGGGGTTGAAACCGGTACCGCTTTTAATCAAATAAAAATGTAACCTTACATTTCTGATTTTCCTTGTACTAAATAGGTTGAACCACTTTATTTCTTGTTTTCAATTTAATTAGGGACCATTCATGAATAATAATAATAATAATAATAATAATAATAATAATAATAATAATAATAATAATAATAATAATAATAATAATAATAATAATAATAATAATAATAATAATAATAGGAAATATCTTCAAAATTTAAAATTTTGGTGTGGTCTTTTTGTACAACTACCTAATCCCTGCCACTTCTTCCCCTCTCCTGCCCTTGTTGATGTAAATATAACTGCAACAACCACTTGAAAAAATAATGCTTCCACAATCTGAGTTACAGCAGGTTGGAACATAAAATATTCCCCTCAAGTTTCATAACTGGGAAACTTCCCTGATATTTTAAATATTAGGGAGACTTCCCTTAATTTCCCAGACCAAAGTCAGCTTCTCCAGTTTTTCCTTGATTTTCACAAATTTTTTAGAAAGTGAATATCACACTACCTTTTTTATTTAGTAGATAAAAAAGACAACACCCATGCTTCACCTTTCATTATGCCCTGAGATATTTACAGAGCCTGCAAATTATTGTACAATCATGTTATTCTCAAAGTTTATGGAAGAGCAATCTGATTAAGCTCAGAATGCCGATAGTGATGATGTGATGTTTAAGTACTTGTGGTAAGGGAAAAGCCTGTAGTACTGTAGGACATTCCCTTGCAATCTGTCACGAGATGAAGAACGATCTGCCTTGACTTCTGTGGGCAGTTGCTGCGTGGTGAAGTAATAAACTCATTCTGTGGAGGTATGAGCAGCCATGGTTTGTACAGAATTGCACAAGTATGTAATTAGGCCCAGGAGATACAGAAAGTCTACGGTAGATGATGGGAATGAACAGTTTAGTTTGAGAAGCATTCTCAATAGGATATACACCCATAATCATAAAAACAAGAACACCTTGAAAGACTAGAGATATGAAGTTCATATTCACAGGACATGTGCATTAGTATGTTCTGAAGAAATGATTAGCATTTAAACCATGTCGGCCCTCCGGTTCAAGGTCCACATTGATATCTCGGCGCACCACCACCGACTGGTAAAATGTGCCTGCGGCTCTCGTTGTTGCTATAAACCGAAGGTAATGGATCAGTGTGACTTGAGCAGACATGCAGGATGCCTCGCAGATGTATGCAAGAACCGTACTGTCAAATGAGCGAGTTTGAAAGAGGGCGCATTATTGGCATGACAGAGCGTGATGCATCTACCCGGGAAATTGCTGCTCATGTGGGACGAAGTGTGTCGGCAGTGCAACGGGTGTGTACGGAATGGTTCGCAGAAGGCCGTAGAACACGACGAGATGAGTCTGATCGCACCACCCAGACCCCTCCCCGAGAAGATCGATACCTTATCTGAATGGCATTGCAAGGAGAGACCTGCATCCTACTCGGCTCTGGCGCAACAGCAGAACAGTGTAACATATGGTAATCTATCAGGAACGACAGTGTGTCGCCGTTTATTTAAGGTCTAGGTTATCAGCGCGTCGTCCACTTCTCCGCCTATCTCTGACTAATGTGCGTAAACATGCTAAACTGCAATGGTGTATGGAATGACGTCGATGGGGATGGGAATGGTAGCAGATAGTGTTTTCGGACAAATCAAGGTTCTGTTTATTTGAAAATGATGGCCGCATTTTGATACGCTGAAGACATACAGCACCAACTCAAGGCCTTATGGTTGGGGTGCTATTGGGTACAACCACAAAGCACAGTTGGTGCGTGCCCAGGGCACTCTGACCAGTTCGACCTACGTGAATGACATGCTGCGACCCATAGCCATACCCTTTCTGCACGACACCGCAGACCCAATTTCATGCGCGACCACATGTTGCTGCACAAACACGTGCCTTCTTGTTGTCACAGGATGTCAGACTGTTGCCCTGGCCCGCCTGATCACCGGATTTGTCGCCAATCGAAAATATGTAGGATATGGTGAAACAACGGGTGCGGCCCTTTGACCCAATGCCAACCACCAAAGATGAACTATGGAACCAAGTGAATGCAGCGCCATTCACGCCTTATATGTGTTGATGCCATCATGCATGGAACAAGTTATCAGTGCCCATGGAGAACCCAGTGCCTACTAAGCAACAGGACACATGCTGAACCTAGATGACTGAAATGCTAATAGTTTCTACAGAACATACTAATGAACATATATCCTGTGAATATGAACTTCCTGTCTCTAGTCTTTCAAGGTGTTCTGTTTTTTATGAACATGAGTGTAGTATCTAAATAACTTGCTGCAATTTTAGCTAGATAGTTCATTCTTTCATTCCCCTGAATTCCCATATATTCTTTGATCCAATGAAAGGTGACTGAAGTTATCTTATTTAGACAAATGGTTTTCTTTCTCATTGCAACAGCAAACAGATGCACTACTTTCAACTAGCTTTTATTTTCAGTCAACGGAAATTTGAAAACAGATTTACTACTTCCTGTGAATGGGAGGAATTTATTGCAAGAAACAGAACCCATCTTTTACTTCATAAAAAATACTGCTTACCTTGTCATTAGGAACACTCAAAGTACAGTACAGGAAAGGGTTGTCACTCTCGATAGAACGACTGTGGAAGTCTTTGTTATCGGCTATGCTGCTGAAGAAAGCAAGAAGACATAAAACTGGTAACAATATTAGCATATGAATCCAGTTGAAGTAACAATGTTGCATCACAAATTAGATAATGGTAACCGACTGGAATTTTGAACAAGAACACTCCAATTATAGAAAAAACACTTGAAGGCAGCTTTAGAAACTATTCCTCCCTTTGGAAACAGGGCTGTGAAAAATCCATGCACTAATTTATGTTGCAAAATATAGAAAACAAAGCCAAAAATGTGCTCCCTGCACCAAATTCCTCTTCTTACTTTCCAAGTAACTTAAGGTCAAGTCTACATTTTTTAAAATTTTCAACACATTACCAGACAGATAGAATCAACTGTTGATTTTAAGAAGCTACACTTGCACTTCCTGTCCAAAGAGGAGAATGTAAGTTTATAGCTGAAGAACACAAAATTATTGTTAGCTGAAATACACCAACACCCAGGATCTGGCACATACATTTTCATTCAAAATTATTTGAGCAACAATCACCATACAACATGTGTTATACAGCATCTATAAAGATGGAGGATTTATTCACCAATATGAGACCTGAAGATCAGAGACCTTTCATTGGCACGATATTCACGACCATTCACATTACCAGAAGATACCAAATAAAAGTTATTTATTTTGAGCAAAAGCCAATATTTCATGAACAGTAAGTTTGAACATTTTCACTATACTGCTGCATATTGTACTGACACCTGACAATGAATTAAGTTACTTTATTTTAACTTTGAAATCGTCCTCCTCCTCTTATGATAGTTTCCCCACATTGTAAGGATGACATTTCTCCACACTGTCTCTATATACTGTTTTCTCACTTCTCCCTTTACCACCAACCACACTTCCTCAACCATTTTTCGCATATGAAAGATGTTTTTCTATAATAACACTGACATTATGCAGCTCAAATCAGCAAAAATAAAGTTACACTCATGAGCAAGTGAATTAGAGATATCTGTCTAGAAACATGTAGCACTCCCTTTTGCCTTGATGATGGCGGCGATGTGGTGGGGTACATACTCCACAAGACACCGAAGAGTCGGGGAGCGATACTCGTCCACAATTGCTGCATCATCATCATCATCATCATCATCATCATCATCATCATCATCATGGGTTGTTCTGCCATCTGGCAGGTCCACTCATGGCTGTGATCTCCACATCTCTCGATCTTGTGCCCTTTTCTTCACTTCTGCATAATCTTCCTTTCTTTTTCTAATGTTACCTGATAACTCATATTGTCTCCTTCCCCTTCCTTGTGTTCCTATTATCATCCCTTCCATTGCTACTTGTAGTAAAGTATTATGTCTTAGATTATGCACTATCCAATTTTTCTTCCTTTTCTGGATTACGGTCAGCATGCTCCTCACTTCTCCCACTCTCTTCAAAACTTCCTGATTTGATATTCTATCTTCCCAGCTTATTACACTTCTTCTCCAAATCCACATCTCAAATGCCTCTATTCTTCTCTGTTCTTCCTTCCTTAATGTCCTTAAAGGCTGCAGAGCCTCCCATAATTCACGAAGATTAGTTGAGGATGCACATCCCTCTTGACAGCATCCCAGATGTGCTCAATGGGATTGAGATTGGGGTTCCTCAGAGGCTAGGCAAGGATTTTCACATCCGCTGAGTGCTCACCGAACCACAATTTGGGAGCGATGGGATGGAGCATTGTCTTGTTGTAGGTACAGGTTGCTTCCTAGGGTGCTGGAGGCAAACATAAGGGGTGAACATGATCTGCCAGCAGGTTCCTGTAAAGTTTGCTGGTGAGGGACGTTGACAAATGTGCCAGGGGTCCCATTTCATCCCACGTGAACAGTCCCCATATGAGGATACCATCACCAGCACATACCAAGGGGTACGTCCATGTCTATGTTTCAAGCACCCAATAGCAGTGTTCTTTTGCCCATCTGAGTCGTCATGCCTTGTGACGGGTATTGGGCAGAGGTACCCTCACGGGATAATAGATCCTGTACCCCGTGGCGAGGAGATGGGTCCACATGATATGTCTGCTCATACACACATCATCATTGTCCAGCATTGAACTGAGGAGTGATATGCTGCACTGTGGTCCATCATTCCGCTCACACTGTCTGAGCTAGTGACTGTGACCCATCATCAACGTAGCATACGCCATGACAGTTGACCCTGGTGGCAGTGGGTTTGCTTGAATCCACATACTCACGGTACGCTATTGACATGGTGGCCCTTAGAAAGCTGACAGCCTGCAACAACTTCAAAGATGGAGTGGCCCATACATATGGCGCTGACAATCTGAGTTTGTCAAGTGCGCTGAGGTATCTTGTCCTCTAGACATGGGCTTATGCTGTATCAAGGAAATAAGGTGAAATTCTTTACATATCGCAGAAAACTTTGCTCTGCATCTTCAGAAAAAAATCTCGACTGTCCACAAGAGTTCTCTGCAAAACGTAAAGAATTTCACCTGATTTTCTTGACATGGCATATGCCCAAAAGCCTATATCACGTCTGTAAGTACGGGCCATGAAAGCATCAATGGCAACATATCTTGTCTTTGTCATCCCATAGTCAACTGTTACTCGGCTGTACGAGTCTGACATCCTTACTGTTAATTGCCAAGCCCTCGTATTACATTTTCAGGGCCAAGCACAGACCTCACTATGGCAGCTATCTTTAATTCAATTTCTGATGAGTAAATATACAGGTGTCCCTCGCTTTACATGATTAATTAGTTCTGTGAAATAATCATGAAACATCAAATTACGTTAAGTGAGTTCAATTTATCGTGGACAAGATAACGGTAAGTATTTTCTTCAGAAGGATAAAGAAAAATGAAAACTTTACACCTGAGAACTAAAAATGAATGACAAGAGATGAGGTTGCATCATGTCGAGAAGTATTAAACAAATATAAAAGAGGTATGTTAAGTCTCACTTTTATAAATGAACTGACACCTTTGAATTGTGTATTTCAAGACTTTTAAGCATACTATGATCAATTAGGTATAATGTAAGTTTTCCTAACTCTTACTGAAAGAACATCCTTACTTTTCATTTTACTCTTGCCACAATAATTAAGATCAATAACGAAACAACAATTTTCATGGTCAATTCTCCTTTCCTAAATCTTCATAACTGTCCTTAAATGTGTTATCCTATCTGTTGACAGTGATGCTGCATTTTTACAACTTCATTTTCTCTGCTCGATTTCTTATTGTTCTTAAAGTTCATTCTGAAATTCCTGTAGCTCTGACTATGTCTACTGTGCACTCAGGATGTTCACATCTCTCTTTCCTGTAAGGTTTTTATTCAAGAAGGCTCCAACAATAGAGCGTATTAGTCCTGCACCTTCTGTGAGACTGCATGCAGCACGATGCTGCCTTGTCAAAGCTACAATTCACCTGACTGTGCACAAGGTGACTGATTTTTTAACTGGCTTTTTAAAATAATGAAAATGCATAAAGTAAGCTCATGCATAGTCAGGGATACCTGTACATATTTTTAAATTATATAGACAAATGAGAATACTGTTAATATTATCATTTTATTCACTTTTGAATAACTACATAATTTGAAAGAACAAAAAAAATATTTACTGTACAGCTACACAAAACTGTTTATGGTCAACTCCTGTATTGAAGTTGTTCAGATTCAGGGGTTATTTCTTTCTTTCTTTCTTTCTTTCTTTCTTTATGTTACTAAATAAAATGTTTAAATTATGTCACCGGGCGAGGTGGCCATGCGTGTAGAGGTGCGCTGCTGTGAGCTTGCATCCGGGAGATAGTAGGTTCGAATCCCACTATCGGCAGCCCTGAAAATGGTTTTCCGTGGTTTCCCATTTTCACACCAGGCAAATGCTGGGGCTGCACCTTAATTAAGGCCACGGCCGCTTCCTTCCAACTCCTAGGCCTTTCCTATCCCATCGTCGCCATAAGACCTATCTGTGTCGGTGCGACGTAAAGCCCCTAGCAAAAAAAAAATTATATCAAAGTTATATAATAATTGAAAATCTAAAATCTGAAAAAATTTGACCAGCAGAGTAAGCAATAAGAGTTTCCTCCTACAAGCTTCAAAATATCAAAACGGGACAGACATTCCTAAGGTCTCTGATCTCACAGATTCACTCTTTAAAAGATCTACTTCCTTCTCAGGTTTGTAAGCTTCAAGTATCAATCATTCACAAACTGAAATATACTATACAACAAACAAAGTTTAAATTAACTAGTGAAATGAAATGGTAATTCCTCCATCTTTCAGTGGTTGCAAATTCAAGTGAAGTGATACCAGGCTGCCATCAAGAAATTTTCGTAAGTTCCTGTAAAATGCAACACTATTTACCTCATTACATATCAACACAATCTCCAAAAACTTTTCATAAAGCAAACACCAAGCAAATATTTACCACAATTATTTAGGTTTGTTTTTCCAGGTTGAGCCATGTTGCTGTTTTCTGTACAATTTGCTGACGTTTCAAATACATTGCAGTGACTTGATTACTGCCTGGGAGACTGATTACCATGGATCGAGTAGTGGGTACTTCAGTCGCCTTGACAAAGAATACTGCAATGTATTTGAAACATCAGCAAACTGTACAGAAAACAGCAACACGGTTCAACCCGGAAAAAGAACTAAATTCTACACACCGTGAAGCTTCACTTCGAAGATTTACCACAATGTTACAGCAACATTTCTTGTGAATAAGCAATACAAAGACAAACACAAAACAAGGAATGTAGACAGAATGATGCAGGGAGAGAAGGATAGTATGAAAAGAAACAAAGAGAATTGATATGGTAGGACTCAAAGTCTATATTCCTAAACCTTTAGACAAACGAATACCACAATATACTCAACACTTCATAGGAGTGTTTCCTAAACATCAATTATCAACATTCTTTAACATATTAGTCTCTTAAATTCCTCAGATAGAAACTACTAAATATTCTGAGTCAAAATCATTATAAAAAATAAAAGCCACTGTAAACAGTGATGTGACTGTTTTTAATTTTATTAAGGGTACTAAATATTCTCTCATAACACAAAGTTATATATAAATTATTTTAAATTATAGATTTGTTCAAACAACTAAACGCGTGATTTCAATCAAATTTCCCGACTACTGGCCAGGAATACAATGATCAGAAATAGAATGCAGAAAAATTCAATGTAGTTGGCTTGAATTTCACACACAAAACATCTCTCATGTATTTACAATTAATATAATTCTTAATAAGACAAAAAAGAAAATATATGAAGTGGCACTTTGTTTCGAGACTTATGGATCATAAGGAAAATCATCAAACAGGAAGTTCCAACAAATAGACAGCACAGTATCAATCTCTGAAGATGGTAAATAATGTGGTATAGAAGAAATATCAGACAGTAGTCCACACCATAAAACAGAACACAGCATCCCAGGCTACAAACATGCATTAAACTACCAACCACAAGAAAAAAACATTGGAACACCACACATACTGCCAACTTGAAAAAAAAACTATGTACATTAAACATTACTATGTCTACCTCTAGTTAAATTTTATGACAAGAATTTGGCTTATCCTTCCTGGTATTTTAACTTACTGGGAGCACATGAGGACAGGAAGTAGGAACGAAGAGGAAAATACTGTACAAAGGCTAATATGGACAAAGGGAGCAACGGAAAGAAGATACAAGTACAAAGCACATTAATTATCATTTTGTTTTTTTCTTGGTCATCTTTATCTCTTCTTTTTATTGCTACCTCTGTCTACACTAGCTTGTAATATACCCATCTCTAATTTCATTAACTAGGACCCTGCAATGAAAGCAATGTGATTCTAGTTGTCTCTACTTTTATTTTCTTTGTATCAAAAAAGGCACTGTTCCATTTTAAAAAAATCATAAATTTAATGTTCAAAAATCACTTTAAAAACAATGATAAGAACGTCTGTATGGGTTACATTTGTGAGCCCCTGTATGCACTTCCATTCTGTGAAAAAAACATCATCAACTGAACATCTATGTCAGAAATATTTGCAGTGCTATTTCTAGGTGATTCACCCTGCATTTTGACTTGGGGTATAACTTATCACCAAAGGAATTCCAAACAGTTTCACTTTATGACAAAAGGGAGATACATCCATAAACAAAATGTTTTGGTCATCAATCCACAGACTGGCTTGATGCAGCTCTCTGTGCCACCCTATCCTGCACTAACATTTTCATTTCTATGTAACTACTACATCTACTCTAATCTGTTAATGGTATCTGCGACAATTCTTGGTATCTTTAACAGGTTAATAAAGGTCAAGAGGAACTTTTTTAGGGTATGGAAATTGTTTCACCTTTGAACTTAAAGTAATCTTTCTCATAAACAATCTATTTCAGAAAGTTTCACCTATACTAAAATTTTAGGAGTTTACTGAAGCAAATTGTTTTTAAATATTATCTAGTAATTGGAGTAATAATAATAATAATAATAATAATAATAATAATAATAATAATAATAATAATAATAATAATAATAATCATCATCATCATTTCCCATTATCCAGCTGTAGCTGGGTAGGGGCAAATATGGTTCCTCTCCACTTTCTTTGGTCTTTCCACCACTCCTCCTCCAACACTGTGTCCCAGTCCAGGTTTCTTTCTCTAATACTGCGTTGGATTGTGTCCTTCCATCTCAGTCGTGGTCGTCCGTAACTACTACTTCCTTGCATTTGCATTTCCATCACCTTTTTGACATTCTTTCATCACTCATTCGCTTTATGTGCCCAAACCAGCTTAATCAGCTCTTCTCTATTCTATCACTCATTTTTTCCACTCCAATTTCATCCTGTATTTTCTCATTCTTTATTTTGTCTCTTCTACTCTTCTGTATCATACTCCTCAAGATCATCATTTCTGCTGCCTGTATTCGACTCTCATCCTTGTTTGTGATTGTCCAAGTTTCTGCTCCATAAGTTATGGAGTTTCCTCTGCTTTCACTGGCACATCTTTGTCCCATAACATGTTTCTTACACTATGATAGAAACAGCTTCCAGCTTGAATCCTCTTACAAATTTCAGCATCCAGTCGAGCATTCTCCATTAATTCACTCCCCAGGTATTTGAACATCTCCACTAATTCCAGGGGCTTGTCTGCAAGTCTAATCTGACCTTTTCCTTCCTTCTCCCCTCTAGTCATAAGAGTAAATCTGCATAAATTTGTTATATATGAACTCCCAAATTAGTAATTCTTTTATAATGTAAAATACAATACTGGAAACTAGTTTTAATTTCTATAGGGTCCTTCAAAAAGTGCACTGGTTTTGAAATGCACAGTATATTTTTGTTTCTCAGTTGTCGACATTGTTGCGTACAGTTTCAGTATCCATAAATATTCCAAATGTTGCTCCAGTTTGAATTTCTCACATTTCTTCATTGTGTGTTAAGCCACGGAGCAGTTTACTATTGCACAATGCGTGCTAATTGTGAAAACATTTTATCAGAATGCAGAACATTATGCAGCAACTGTTGGACGTCTTCACATGATTCTAGGGTGTAAAGAAGCACCAAATGAATCAACAGTTCCTAGACTTACACTAAAGTTCAATGAAACTGGTTCAACAATGAATATTAAAAGTTCTGAGCATCCTCGTTCTGGCCAATCTGAGCAAAATATTGAGATGGCTCATGCTAGTGTGGCTGTTAGTCCAATTAAATCTGTCCTTCGCCATTCCTAGGAA
Source organism: Anabrus simplex (assembly GCF_040414725.1). Classification (NCBI taxonomy): domain Eukaryota; kingdom Metazoa; phylum Arthropoda; class Insecta; order Orthoptera; family Tettigoniidae; genus Anabrus; species Anabrus simplex. Next base: position 130,790,151 of record NC_090269.1, read on the forward strand.
TTGGACAGAGAATATTCTTCAGTATAGCGAATTCTCCAGTATTATCTCCATTACCACCTTTACAAAATTCAGTTAACGCAGCAGCTGAAGGAGGACAATCAGAAGAAGCAAAATTTCACAGGCTAAGATGGCAGGAAGATGACAGTTTTGCAAGGATCATCATCATTAGTGACGAGGCACGCTTCCATTAATACATATTTTTCAATAAAGAGAACTGCCATATCTGGGGGTCAGTAAATCATTTTATGATTCAAGAAAGGGAAATGCATCCAAAGTGAGTGACTATTTGGTATGGCTTTTACGCAGGTGGCATCATCAGCCCTTATTTTTTTGAAGATGAGCCAGGACAAACTGTGACAATTAATGGAACCAGATACTGTGCGATGGGGAGAGATTTTTTGTGGTTTTGTTTCAATGGAATGAATGTTCAAGACTTGTGGTTTCAGCAGGATGGTGCCACCTGTCACACTTCCTGCGAAACAAATAGGTTGCTCCATGAGTGGTTTCCTGATTGCCTCATCTCATATAATGGTGACCAACAATGGCCACCAAGGTCATGTGCCCTAACCCCTTGCAATTTTTTTTCTTTGGGATTATCTTAAATCATTGGTGCATATCAATAAACCCCACTACATCCACGAGATAGAGGAGGAAATTTGATGGGCTGTTGGCAAAATCCAAGTGGAATCTTGTCAGGCAGTCATAGCAAATTTCGCAGCAGAGTAGGAGACGTCATATGCCCAACGTCATTTTCTATACCTGAAATGGGAACGTGTAATGAACATGTTTATGTATTTTGTTAATATGATTTGAAAATATAAAGTTCATAATTTGATATGTCAAAATCAGCATGCATGTTTCCACCTGGACTTTATGGTTTGACTCATTACTGCAACTGGAAAACAAAGTTCTATTGCAGTTAACTTATGCAATAAAGTGCTTAAAGTAAGAACAGACGCACGCAAGTGTGTTTGAGCATGTTAAAGAACTCTGTTGGTATAGTCCGCATTTACCCAATAACATTACGACAGGTATAAGTATTACAAGATATTAGAATCATTCCGTATTGACGGTTTTCACTTTACAAAGGTGAAAAATGAGAGTGTCCTCCTAATTCAATACAATAAATATTCCGTCATTAGATGGAGTAAACCAATTCAAACATGTTTCGGCTCGTTTGAGCACTCTTCAGTGAAAAATGAGGGGAGTTTGAAATAATTTACATAATATAAGTTGAAAAAATGCTAAAAAACATAATGAAGGAGCAAATGAAAAAACAAACAAAAGAGAGCCTAGATGGAAACAAAATTAGCACAAATATACAATATTTACATCAATATGCGGAGCAAAAAACAACTCACTGCGACAAAATTCAGTGAAAAGGTGTTAATTTAAAATAATAATAGAAACTAAAAACTGTGTTAACCTAAGAAAACAAAGGAATGAAAAAACAAATGATGCAGATGGAAATGAAACAATAGTAGCACATGGTGAGGTTGTGGACCTCATAGTTTACAAAATATTGTTTAGTAACAATAATAAAACAGGTTGAAATCACTGTCGAAAATCATCCTTGTAGAAACCCATCACATTAGATTGGTCAGGAGGGGAGCGGGAGCAAACATTTTTGAGAAACCAAGCCTGATATAACGTGCAGGCGAAAAGCCTGTGACAAGGAAAAAACACCAATGAAATTTAAAGCTTTAGAAACAGCAGCATTCTCAATATCTTCTCAATCTAGCGGTCCCGTTCTTGATTATTGTTTCATAATGTTGGCTGGTGTCTTGCCTTATTATAAAGGGTCGGAAGGGCCGCGATATAAAATTGAGAAGCTGAGTTTGGTAGAAGACATATGCATAGTAAACTGTAAGTGATCTAGTGGAAACCGTCAATGAAGTTCTAATCTGTAATGGAAAAATAAGGTTGTGTGAGAAACGTGGGGTGATAAGTAAAAAGTGTAGAATGGGTGTGAAGAAAGCTTAAACTTACGGTGTTTAGCAGGTGGTTGTCCTCTCAAATGGCCTGGCCTTCTCAAAATAAGGGTCTCGTTCGCGTGATCGAGTCTATTGTTGGTTCGACTGTGTTTGCTAGGATGGAAGGAGCGGAGGGGGAAGGGGTGGTCCAGGGCTGGTGTGAGGTGTGGTGAGTTGGAGAGATGGAGGTGGGATTTGCTTTGTGTTATGGAAAATCTGACAAATATATGGAATGAATGTTTCAAGTAGAATGTTCTTTATCTCGCTGACTTCATTTAAATTGTGAGAGGGGTTCATAAACTGATCTAAATCGATGTGGATGCTCTCGAGAACGTTGAGCAAGGTGCCTTTTTGCTCATAATGCAAGATCTTGAGGTCTTTATCTATTGAAGCGTATTCGTGGCTGGATGCTTTATGATGTTCACTCATAGCTGAGAAACGATTATGTTTGAGAGTGTTGCGATGTTCGGCGTTTCTTATGACAAAATTGCGGCCTGTTTGTCCAATATAGCTGGAATTACAGGATTGGCATTTTAATTTGTAAACTCCAGAGTTCAAATATTTGTTGTTAATGTTGTTATAGTTATTGTTGACAGTGTGTAGATTGAAAATGCGTTTGGAGTTGGTGTGGGAGGTTCTATAAGCTATTTTGATGTTGTGTTTCTTAAAAATATTAGAAATTTGGTAAATGTTACTATTATTGAAAGTGAATGTGGAAAACTTTTCTTTAGGAGCAGAATCTTTTTCTAGGGTAGTCTTGGGTCTGCTTTTGTATCTGTTGATTCTGCTGACGAAGGTTCTTCTGAAACCATTGTGTTCTGCAATATTGTAAATGGTATTAATTTCTTTTTTGTAATTCTTGCGAGATAAAGGGACAGTTAATGCTCTGAGAACCATGCTATTGTAAGCTGCTTTTTTTGTATGTCTGGGTGCACAGAGGTCTGATGGATGGTATTGATGGTATGGATGGGTTTCCTGTATATATAGAAGGATAAAGTGTTGTTGCTGTTGCGCATAATGGTTAAGTCCAGATTACATTACAGATTAGAACTTCATTGACGGTTTCCACTAGATCACTTACAGTTTACTATGCATCTGTCTTCTGCCTAACACAGCTTCTCAATTTTATATCGCGGCCCTTCTGACCCTTTATAATAAGGCAAGACACCAGCCAACATTATGAGACAATAATCAAGAAAGAGACCGCTAGATTGAGAAGATATTGAGAATGCTGCTGTTTCTAAAGCTTTAAATTTCATTGGTGTTTTTTCCTTGTCACAGGCTTTTCGCCTGCACGTTATATCAGGCTTGGTTTCTCAAAAATGTTTGCTCCCGCTCCCCTCCTGACCAATTTAATGTGATGGGTTTCTACAAGGATGATTTTCGACAGTGATTTCGACCTGTTTTATTATTGTTACTAAACAATATTTTGTAAACTATGAGGTCCACAACCTCACCATGTGCTACTGTTGTTTCATTTCCATCTGCATCATTTGTTTTTTCATTCCTTTGTTTTCTTAGGTTTACAGTTTTTAGTTTCTATTATTATTTTAAATTAACACCTTTTCACTGAATTTTTTCGCAGCGAGTTGTTTTTTGCTCCGCATTTTGATGTAAATATTGTATATTTGTGCTAATTTTGTTTCCATCTAGGCTCTCTTTTGTTTGTTTTTTCATTTGCTCCTTCATTATGTTTTTTAGCATTTTTTCAACTTATATTATATAAATTATTTCAAACTCCCCTCATTTTACACTGAAGATGGCTCAAACGAGCCGAAACATGTTTGAATTTGTTTACTCCGTCTAATGACGGAATATTTATTGTATTGAATTAGGAGGACACACTCATTTTTCACCTTTGTAAAGGTATAAGTATGTATAATATAACTATTTAAAATAGTTTATTTGAATCCACCTTGATCAATACACTCATTAAATGGAAGAAAAACTATATTTATTAAACCAAACATGTTTTGGGAAATCTCAACCAAATCTCAACAAATTTATTAACAGGTATAAGTATCACGCAGTCAACTTCCATCTCAATCAAAGTCAAACTGATGTGCAGGCTGCCCAACAATTTCAGGAGATCTGCAACCTAGCAGTTGAACCGTTGCTGTCATTTCTATGAAGTAATGGATTTATGAATAAAAATGTTATAAGGTATCAACTGCATTGACTAGGATATGATAGGACACCATAGGTGAGAAGCTAGCAATTGTATCGCTTACAAGGAAACCCTTCGAACTGTAAGTCTGATCGAGATTCGGTAAGACAATTTCAGTAGGAATGCTTCATTCAGCCATATCAAATTAGACGCCTAGTCGTATATATAGCTCCTGTTTTGGAGTGTCAAAGTTTGCTCATTTAAGCACCGTGTAGACAGGAGTGAGCAGCGGCAAGCAGGTAGAGGTGGTGAAGTACTTCGTGTGCAAGAGAGAAAGAATGAGAGCATGACATATGAACTGGTTGGCTGTCCCACCTCTACCTGCTTCCCGCCACTCACTCCTGTCCATACGGTGCTTAATTAGCAAACTCTGACACCCCAAAACAGGTGCTAAATATATGATATGGCTGAATAAAGCATTTCTACTGAAGTCGTACCAAATCTTAATCAGATTGGAGACTTACAGTTGGAAGGGTTTCCTTGTTAGCAACTACCAGGAACAAATATTTTTTTTTTTTAAAGCCCGGAACATGGCCAAAAACTCTTGCAACAATCTAACATTAAAAATATTAGTTGTAAAACAAGAAAAGAGAGAGAAATAAAAAATAATAAAGGAAAGAAGAAGAAGAAGAAATAAAAAAAAGAGATTAATTATTGAAATCTATAAACAAGAAATGTATCGAAGAAAATTGAAGTACATTTTAAGGAGAACTTGGTTCGTTTACAGAAGACCCACAGTTTTTGTGTTTGAAATACAGTATCAGATTTACTTTACCAAGAAGAAAATAATATTGAAGTATCAAGGAAGAGAAAACTGTTATTGTATGGATTGTATGTTTTCAAGAAACACAGCATGACTGAAATTAGTAGTGACTAAAAAACACATGATACAAGGGGTGTAAGACCTTAACAAATTACCTATTGCACAGCTTTTCACAATATCTTCTACTTAAATCAGCACATAAAGTAAGTTCACAGTCTATGTTAGCATGAAAATAAGTATTAAAAGGGAATACTCCTACAACCAGAGGCTAAAACAACTGATTTTTAAAAATGTAACATGATACCACAAAGAACAAATTAACAGCCAGAAAAAAAATATCGTTGGAGGTAAATTGAATATATTATTAGCTATGGGCACATTTAATATGTACAGTATATATAATACAAGTAAGAAATGACCTGATATAGCAAGAAAAGCTGAAACAAATTTTTAAAATGTAATCATACAAACATACAATACATTAAATAGGAGTATACTTACATGAGAGACGAAGGACTTTCTCTTAGAAGTTGACTACACTTATAGTATAATAAAAATTCAGTGCATCAAAATGCAAAAAACGTCACTATGCAGTCAAACCAAATTCAACAAACCTTCAAACTACTTCTGAAAGGGAATAATATAATTAACCAGTCTCAGCTAATATCCTGCTTGCATGCTTGAGAATAAGAGAAAGGAGTTAATTCAAGAAATAAATCATGCACTACTTGAAAAGAGAAGAGAAGAGTAAGATGTATCTTCTATACATATCCAGTCAATTAAGAAGATCGGACTTCAATGCACACTCAATAAAATGACTCTTTGCTCGGTATCTCAATGGAACAGCCAGTGAGCTAGTCCGAGTTAAATAAATATTATCACTCAAATCTGCAATAGGTAAATATGATGATGATGATGATGATGATTGTTTAAAAGGGTCTAATAGCTAGGTCATTGGCCCCTAATGATAAAAAATGTAACAACAATTTAAAAATAAAAAATTCATCCACTGACTAGAATTCAAAAAGACAATGAACATGAACTTAAAACAATGGTATTACTGACCAAGAGACTGCTTCCAAAGCACAATCTTGAATCGATGATGCTTGTTGTCTACAGGGGTCCAAAATTCAGGTGAAGAGCCCCTCACAATCGCTAATAAACTAGAACCATGGTATTTCTCATGTTGTGGTACTACTCAAAAGTAGCATACACTCATGGTGTTCCACATGTTATGGTACTAATCACAAGTATTGTACGTCGCACAAGTAATGCAGACCTATGGTGTTTCTCACATAATGGTGCCTCTCAGAGGCAATACAAACCCATGGTGTTCCTCACCTACGTGTACTAATCACAGGCAATGCAGACCCAAGGTGTCGCTCACATAATGGTACTAATCACAGGCAATGTAAGCCCGTGGTGTTCTGCATATAATGGTAGTAATCACAGGTACTGTAAACCCACAGTGAACCTACTCTCTGCTGCTACTAATCACAATTCTACTTCATACCAAACATAGTGGTACTACTCGCAATTAAAGGTGACTCATGGTGTTCCTAGCGTGATGGTACTAATCACAAGTAGTTTCATAGTTCTAATTCAATCATCCCTTGGTTGCCCCTTTAGTCGCCTTTTACGACAGGCAGAGGATACCATGGGTGTATTTTTCGTCAGTGTCCCCCACCCACAGGGGGTAGAGAGAGAGAAAATAAAGAAGGGATACGTCACTTCGAAAAATGAAGTAAGGGACAAAGAAAGGCAAGGGCCACGAAGGGCGTGAAAATGAAAGACTCCCTTGGGCCTCGAATGCTCTACTATCATCAGGGTTGGAAAAGAAGAAGAGGTGACCAAGGGAGGTCAGAGAGGACAGATGAAGTGAGGAGCCTGGCACAAGTGGAAGCAATGCCAGCTCTCAGCTAAGGGCCCCGTGGTCGCCAACCCACGCTCCCAAGTTGTGGGGCCCCTTTCAGTGGCCTCTTACGGCAGGCAGGGTATACCGTGGGTGTAATCTTAATTTGTGTCCCCCACCCACAGGGGGTGGTAAATATGAGAATGTCCTGGTAGTGCTAAAATTTACCTTTAATCTAACTCCAACCACTCACAGATGAATGACAAGCTAAAGGCTTAGTAGAAAATGTATTTTATTAATATGTAAAAGGGTTATTCCTGAATACAGTACATCAATCAAGAGAGGGGTTTGTCTCAACAGCATTAAATGGAATATTTTGAACAGAGGCTTTTGAACTTCCTTTTAAGATGTATCTAAGGAGACAGTTTGAGGATTATGATATTCTTTTCCCGAATCATTAGTTGCTATCCCATTATTAAATGCATCCTTTTTGGGGGGGGTTGAAAATAATGTGAAGTGTGATTCAAATGGCGACTGACAGGCTTCTCATCACCAACAAGCCACAATAAAATTTATACTTGTTGCACCACAGTTTTCACGTTTGTGCATTAATCATAATTGTGGCTTGATAACTGCAGTTCTGCCTCATATATAGTCCATGATGTTCCCTTCCTACAGTTTTAATAGTGATGGTGGTGATGATGAGCTCATCCGGTATGCATTACGTGATCATGAAGTACCCCAGGGGGTGCCAGAATCACTTTCCCGCGCTAAATGCTCTCGTAGCTTGTGACGTCACTGCGAGGACAGCGTGTTCCAAGCGGTAACATTAGTAAGCGGTTTCTGGTTAGCTGTTTAATCGGTTATTGCGTGTTTATTAAGCGAATTATTACAATGTGTGACTGAAGTTTAGAATAATTGCTGTTATTTAGTGCAAGGATGAAGTAAAATTAGTAAATGCAGGAATAACTGCGTTGTTGCAGAATGTAAAAATATGGCTTATAAAACTGAGGATATAATTTATCACTGCTTTCCAAAATATTACTTATGGGCTAAATGGATGTTATGGTGTCAAAGAGCTGATAAAATCAATCCCAAACAGATTTTGTTCTGCATATTTCCTCCCGCATAACTATCAACTGTTGGGCTTCTTGTTAAAAAATAAAATTGAAGGAAGATGCTGAACCCTTCCAAACGTTTCCTAACTGGCATGGAAATGACATTGATGTTACAAGTACAAGAAATAATAATGATTGGTTGACAACATTTGCACCATTTTTCTCAATTTTGCAATTGCCACTGTAAGTGTATGGGTATCATTACAGCTACAGATTTGGGGCGCTATTTTTTTAAATTACTTTTAAATGATAAATGTTATGTCTTATAAAGGTACTTGACTAAGCGGAATGTAATTAAAATATCTAACACGATTAACTCAAGAACACTCAGCTAACTGTACCCTGTAACACATAATGCATTGAATCTGGCTGTAGCACAATCCTCAGAGTGACGTCACGCGCACCAGCCAATGACAGCGCCACTCCCCGGAATGGCCTACCTGTTAGTAATCTAGTTACACTGGGAGTACCCAAGGAGCTTATCAGATAGATACAAATGCTTTATGGACACAGCAGTAGGCTCAGGTATCTCCAACAGCTTTCCCGGACTGTCAGTGTACATCAAGGATCACTGCTCTCACTACTTCTCTTCATCTCCTTATGGATATGTTCACACATGACTTACAAAGAGAGCTTCCATGGACCCTCTGACATTCTACCTGCAAGTATCATCAGGTCGGATCTACAAGATCAAGCCAAATCACACTTTATTTATCGTATGGCTTTTAGTGCAGGGAGTGTCCGAGGACATGTTCGGCTCGCCTGGTGCAGGTCTTTCTATTTGACGTCCATAGGCGACCTGCGTGTCCGTATGTGGGATGATAATGATGAGGTAGGAAGATTGTGAGACCCAGTGTCGGCACTTAGCCTACTCCTGTCGAATAACGCCATGGGGTCTGCTCAAAGCTTTACGTCTCCATCTGACAAACGAATCAGCATCAACATCATCGTGTGCCCTCACTCCATATGAGCACTCCGGAGAGGTTTTGGAATGTAATCCAGGCTTTTGGCACACAAAGAACCTCCATGGCTCAGGCGGCAGCGCGTCACCCTCTCACCGCTGAGTCCCATGGTTCAAATCCTGGTCACTTCATGAGAGATTTGTGCTGGAAAAAAGCAGAGGCGGGACAGGATTTTCTACGGGTACTCCAGGTTTCCTGTCATATTTCATTCCAGCAACACTCTCCAATATCATTTCATTTCATCTGTCATGCATTAATCATTGCCCCAGAGGAGTGCGACAGGCTTCGGCAGCCAGCACAATTCCTATCCTTGTCGCTCCATTTATTCCATTCCTGACCCGGTCGAATGACTGGAAAAAGGCAGTGGATTTTCATTTTGGCACCCAATCTAGTCATTAAAAATAGTATACCACCTCCTCCTCTACCTTGCTGGCCAACATTCTGATGGTGAATTTTCTTTCGACCAATGGGACTCAAAACAGCTAACCACGGTGTCAGACCGTATAGAGTTCACACAATCATGGCCACCAGGCGGGTGCAAGAACACAATATGAGATTAAAATAGAATTCATCTTTACAATAGCTTCAATGAATGACAAAATCACCTTTGTGGGCAATTATGATAACGTTTTGACAATCAACTTTTCAACTAAATTTTACTTAGACTGTGATACTGATTATGTTTATGCAGATGAGTGTTAGGAAAGATATTTCTTGGCCAATAGGGCACCCTTTACCTGTGAAACTTCACACCTTACTAAGATATTTCATTAAATTGCCACCCTCTTGATTAGGCTCACCCCACATAGAAATGCAAAAAAGCTTTGTAACACAAGATAACTCTCTGAATTGCAAAAATTGACATTTTGGTTCTATTTCTTTCTGGTGCATCTCTGAAAATATTATTGCTTAAAGAAATAAACCTTGCTACTTTTCTGTGTGCAGATAGAAACCATACTATCCAAATAATAAAGCATTTACGACATCAGGAAAGCTTCTATATACTATTCTCAGCAAATAAGTGGGGAAAAAATATCTGTCCTGCTTGATTACTCCTTGTGAAAACACTAATTTCTTAGTATCGTTTGTTTTTGTGAATGTCATCTTCTTGTGATTTTTTTCATAAGAGTTCTTCTCTAGTTCAGTCTACAAGCAAGATGTGTATATAATTAAATTCCCAAGGAAAAAATGGAGACAGCACACACAAGATTAGTCCAAGAAAAGCTAAGTACAAAATCATAATACAGGTGTAACAAAATTCAAAACTCAAATTTGTAAGGATGATAGAAGAGGACAGAGAAATATTTAATTGAATAACCACAGTTCGGAAAATGATCATTAATGTACATTTTGCGTGATGGAGAATGAAACTATTACATTTAAATTTACTTGTAATCCTTAAAAAAAAAAAAACTGTTCAAAACTGCACCTTCCTGGTGCAATACAAGCTCTGCAACGACATGCCACTGTCGTACACATTCAGAGACTGTACTGCGGAGGGTAGGCAACTGGAAGCACCCTACGAGCTCTTCCTACAATTCACATTGAGTCTCATACACCAGGTTCTTCAAGTACCTCCACACAAAAAAAAAAAAAAAAAAATTTCCAGAGGGGTGAGGCTGGGAGAATGAACAAGCCATGCTGTAGAATACTGCACTCCTGAACAATTTTTGTAAAGATTTACAATTAAATTGAAATGTAATTGTTTAATTCTTAATTACATCAAAAAGTGCCTCAATTATACAGTTCCCACCTATTGTTGTTTATCAAAATATATTTATTTTTGCCTTACCTATTATCCCTAAAACTATGAGTATTGAATTTTGTTACATCTGGTAGAAATAAGAAAATAATTGTGATACAGGATCTGCAAGAAAACTTTTTTCATTACCTGAAAAGTAAAGTGAAAACTGGTATATTTTGAAATACAAAATCACTGTATCAGTACCTAACTAAGCTTTAATTTTGGCGATGTAAAGGAACATTTTTTTAAATAACTGGCTTTACGTCTCACCAACCCAGATAGTTCATATGGCGACAATGGGATAGGAAACTGCTAGGAGTGGGAAGGAAGTGGCCCATGGCCTTAATTAAGGTATAGCCCCAGCATTTACCTGGTGTGAAAATGGGAAACCATGAAAAAAATCATCTTCAGGAATGCCGACAGTGGAATTTGAACCCAATATCTCCCGAATGCAAGCTCACAGATGCATGCTATTAAATGCACGGTCAACTCACTCGGTATGGAAAGGGACGTTTGAAAAAAAACAAATCATGTAGTAAGACAGAAACATAAAACGAGCAAGAGCAAGCACTTAATATGATAAACACGAGCAGAGTTATGGAATCCGTCTTGAAAGGAGAATAGAGCTGCGGCAGGCCACATGTAGAGCTGGCTATCCGCTCATATGTGGGCTGTTGCATAATGGAGTGGTGAGGAATTAACACTGACAGCTTAAGGGGTCTTTGAGGTCTTGGTTTCCGGCCTCACGAGGCATGCCTGGTCGTGGCATCCCAGGGAAGGGTGGCATCAGTTCCTCACCAGGGTGGGATGCCGCCACCAGTCAGATTGAGAATAGAATTAGCATAGATTTAATGTAGTTAAGTAGTGAGTTTAGCTAGATGTAGAAGTAGCGTCTTACATGTCGAGCTAGCTATCCACCCATTCGTGAGATGCTACAAAGTAGACTGAGTAGAAAATTAGCTATTTGCTTTACATCGCACTGACACAGATAGGTCTTATGGCGATGATTAGCTATAGATTTAGTGGAGTTAAGTAGTTAGTCCTGTCACGAACCAGTTTTTCTTTCTTTATTACCTTATACCAATGGTGTATACTATGGTGGGACAATAAAGATATAATGTAATAGGATAAACATGAAGATCGATCCGCATCAGAAGTGGGAGCAAGAGAAAGGGGAGAGAGGCACAAACATAAAAAAAATGAAAGAACAATTTCCACATCTTCATACATAGTCATCTTCAAGTAGATGAGCCGATTTCTACTGCCCAGCTTCATCAGGAGGACAAGCATTAGCTCTCACTGATGGGCCCATTTGAAGGATCGATAGCAGCAATGGAAAAGAACAATTAAGATTAAAAGAACGACCTTTCAGATTCACACATGGTACCACATCACTATTTTCTTGGAGACAGTGAAAATAAATTTGAGCTGTTCAGATGGCTACCTTGAGTGGCCCAGGGTCAGAATGAAAGCAGTTTGCTACATACATTTTAACATATACCCTTTAGAAACTAGAGCTACAACCCTCATATAGCATGAATGAAAATAATGGATAAGAATCAGTGGAAGGTGATGCATAATTATCTATAGAATTATTAGGTTAATGCATGTACAGAGCAAAAGAGCCATTACTACTGAGTGCAAGTTAAGAACCATGTATCAAGGCAACAAATAAGGTAAATAATTTGATACAGAAGAATTCTTGAGAAATATGGAAATAAAGAGAACAGGAATAAGACACCACACCCATAACTATTCACCACCACCACCCTAAAAAGAAATCAATACCATTACATATGAATTATATTGCTTGGCTTTATCTGACTGGAGTCTTGAATCCACTTTATTGTATCATTTTAAACTACTGGTTCAATACTGAAATGAAAAGCTCAAGAACCACCATCAATCTGTAGAAAGAAAATTTATCATATTACACCTTCCTATACCGCAAAGTGAAAGAGTCACTGAATCCATGCAAAGTCAAAGAGAAGCCATTTAAAAGAACCATAAATGCAAAACTTTTGTCCAAAGACCTCGTTATTCAAAAACACATAAGAAATCAAGGCTGCTTTATACACCTTACCTCAAAGTATATATTAAGTAGAAATTGCTTCTGAAGATTCAGTCGGTTTCAACAGCATGTCTTTATATTTTGAGATTTAGCCATGCAAAATTATATCAAGTTAAAATTTGTTATCTAAAACTGCTAATATTAGCATGCCAATGAATACAACTTTCACAAACATGACTCCAGTCAAAAACCACCAAACAACATGTATTATGCAAAACAAGCTGAAGTTTGGGCCAAAGTAAGCCACAGTTAACACACAATATACATAATGCTATCTACAAGCTTAGCTGTAAATAAACTGCAAAACACTGTTCCCTTCTTTGAAAAAAAAAAATCAAACCTACAAACCTACTAACAGACTTTCCTTTCAGCTTGCTAGTGTGCATGATGGATATGCCCAGAGGTTCAACAGGAATTGCATAGGAAGGAAGAAAAAATTAAAAATTAGTTCTATATAAAAATATAAATCACAAGTAAAAATGCATGAGAGTTAAGAAGATAAAAGGGAAAACAAACATGAACCATAAAATAAAAATATTCTAAGGACAACTCCTAATACCAAAAGAGCCCAATGCTATATAAGTACTCATTTTCTACAGTTTGTTTGCAAGAGGTAGCACTCCATGTTACACTAACTAAACAATTTGAAGTACCTCCACATATATTAATGAAAAGAGGTAAAAGAGGAGTATTTAATATATAAGCTTAAGATTTCTGAAGCTATTGCAGTATTCATTATCTCAAGGTTAAAAATTGTAACAATCTAGATATATAGTAGCTGGTCTGGCTTCTTGAGGCTCCTGGATTTTATTCTCAGCCAGGTTAATTCTCTGGCTGGGCAACTGAGTGTTTGTCTTAAAACACATCTCTTCATTTACATACACATCAGACTGGCAAACACCACAAAAATACACAGAAGTAGAATACATCCCCCACCACAGTTAGTGACAGGAACAGCCCCAGCTGTAAAACCAGGGAAAATACATATGAGCAAATCAAATTACATTTATGACCCCACCAGGATGTGGGAAAAGTGGTAGAAGAAGAAAAAGAAAACATTTTAAAAGTATAGTGTAGTTCAGGCATCTCAAGGTCACGAGCTAAGACACAGCTGTTACAAGCACTAGCCCAGGATATTATCAGAGTGCAAGCCTGGAGGTGTGTACATTACACATTCGTAATTACGGTGCTCTGTACTTCATGTTATTCTTTCATATGAAGACATACATAATTAAATTTGTTCAACATGGCGTTCGCATAAAATGTGAGAAGTAACATGCATTGTAATCACCAAGTACAAGGAAAATAATTAGAGGAAAAGTTGCCATAAGCAATGCCATACAATGGTACACCAGGAAACTACTATCATATAAAACAGTCAATATGAAGGTGATGTTAAATGACATTAACTTCTTAAATATACTAAAGATCTTCAAACCTTATCTTAATAACTTTTATTCATTGATATTATAAATTATGATATGGATGTACAGTACATCCAAATACTGGAAAGGAGAGTTGCGCAAGAGGTTTCCAGATGGTGACGGAATTTTCATCAAGATCTGACTCCTTGACATACTTTAAACAAATTGAAGAAATTCTTCAGCTAAAACAATATCCGAGTCTTAGAATAGCCACAGGAAGTCATGAATACGCATGACTGAGTCTCTGGTTACAGTATGGCTTCACAACTTGACAACTCTATGCCAAATCATGTAAAGCAACTTATAAAACAGAAGAGACATATTAGCAAAGATCAAAGGCATGTATTAGGTGAATTAGTGCAAAAAAGATAAAATGAGTATGTTATAGTTGTGTTCAGATTAATTAGCATGGGACTGTATATATCCCGTTGCATAGCAGGACGTTACAGAGAGCACATTCAGTGGGATGTCCAGAGACTTTCGGCTACTAGCACACTACTTCATGCAGATAAACATTAAAGTAATTCATTAACATACAGCATCTGAATAGAACATCTGGCATCAAAATTTTCATCTCCCATATCGGCTGACACACTAACCATGTCGTCCACAATGTTAGTTTCCTCATCACTGATTAATGCTTTCCAAACCAATGTCTACCACAATCTTTTCAAGTTTCTGCTTCATGAATGCATCCCAGTACCAGTAGGAATTTCTTCCTGTACTTCATCATGCCCTAACAAAGTTAGGCGTACAACACTTTTATTATTAAAATCGAGTTAGTCTTCTTCGCTCGTAGTTGACATTTATTTGGAGTTAGGATTTCATTTCTGTCTATCTGCTTCAGCACAATGGCTAGCAAACTCATTTCTTTCTACAGTCTTAGCAGCATTTTTTCACAACTTTGGAGATTTTTTCTTAATTTTGAAACATTGTGCATGATATATCTGCTCTGAGAATGGATCACGTTGCATAATTTCTTTGGATTTCCTTCTATAAAGAACCAACACAACAGAGAGACAACACCAAAATATTAAAAAAATTAAATAAACTGATCTCTGACAGCAATTCACTGCATATGAACAACAAAACCCCAAACCCTACAACACTGATGGGTCTTGGTGTCTACCAAGTGAACACTTCTCAGCCCAAAGGACCTACAGTTAACAATGTGACATGCAGGTCAGCACAACAAATCCTCTCGGCTATTATTCTTGGCTTTCTAGACTGGGGTCGCTACCCACAGTTAGATAGCTTCCTCAATTGTTCTCACATAGGCTGAGTGAACCTCGAACCAGCCCTTACATCCAGGTTTTTAAAAAAAACCTTACCTAGCTAGGAATCTAATTCAGGGCCTCCTGGTAAGAAACAGGCTTGCTAGCCCTTGACCACAGAGCTAGGAAACAGATGAACAATGGCAATACTATTGATAAGGCAGTTTATTAGTGTTCCAGGAAGACATGATTGTGCCACTTGCACAGAGGTAACAAATTACCATACTCTGTAACGAGTAGTTCTCCTTGTTGCCACAGTAATTACTAGTCGATATGTAATAGCAAGTTTATACATAAGATAATGTTGAAAGCATATTTGTTAGGATATGTATCACATGTGAGAATGAATATAATTTCTTTGTAGAAACCATAGTACTGTGATTTTTTCCATTCGAGGTGAATACTGCCCAGACCTTATTATACTGAACACATGTAAATATAATCTGAGTGAATTAAAGACCTATTAGGTTATCTGAAAAGTTCTAGGTCTGGTAGGAATATCATTAAGTGTTCTGTATGCAAATGTACTACCAAAGAACTCACGATATACTTAAATCACTTGCAAGGAGACTTTTGACCCCATGTCTCACAATCAACAGAAACTATATATTCTAACCAAGATTTTAGTAAGAATGAGGAAAAGTTATTTTTTGCATGTGATGCTATTCACCAATAAAAGAGGAATAAAACTGCATCATAAACTCATAAAAAACATTTGTGAAGTGTCAAAAGAATATCCTAATGCTGGATCAACAGTTTACACCTGATTTTAAAAATGTTCACTCTAAGAATGTTATGCTCTGCATCTAACAGGATTTCACAGTGTTGTACACTATGAACTACCCCGACTATTTTATACCGAGTAGAGATAATTAAATGAATGTCCTTGATCCTGTCTGTCTGTGACAGTCTCTGGATTTTAATGCAGTTTTCACCATTCTATTAAGCATTTCTCAAGAAAGGTATACAGTCTGATTTTTTATTACGGACACTCAAGTTTAGGCTTTAATTACTAACGAACCGGTAGGCCTATTGAAAAATGAGTTATACCAATATTTTCCTTGTTTAATACTGCATTACAGCATGTAAGACAAATTGTTTTTGAAGTTCATTAATTATTTTTTATTTGTGGTTGTAGTAAATATTGTCCGGGCTTTTGGCTTCTCTACGAACTGTTCACTTAAAAATATATACATGGAAAATCACTTGTCTGATGGTAATGAAATGTTTATAATAGTCACATGTATTTGTAGTGTAATACTCAAGTTACAATGTTTTCCTTATTTTCCTAGAGCAATATTTTCTCAGCGCAGGATAAATGTACAACAGAAAACTTGGACGTGTTTTGAAACACTCAGTCATGGTTATCAAAAACTACAACCACTGTAACCGTATATTGCGATACCTAATTTTTGTAGAGTAATATTTATGGGAAGTTGTGTGTGCGCTGGATAGTCTAGAACTAAGTCTCAAAACCTTCAGTAAAGGAGGCAAACAGCTGACCAACTACTATTCAAATTTCAAGTTTTCCTTAGAAGAGATATTTAAAATAATACCAAAAATTGAAATTTCTGAACAATGACATGACTATAAAGTCGAAACGTTTATATGGAATAGAGACATTTTCCTGGAGAGCATAGACTGACAGTAATATTTTAAGAAATATATATTACATTTCCATGTTTGGGATCACAAACTGTAGAAGATAGTACAGATATACAAGATCATCATAGATTCACTGTATTTCCACTTTTTCTGAGCTTTCTTACTGTTGTTCTCTTGCTGTGAGAACTTTTAATAATAAAGGAATATCGTAACTTCATTATAAGTATTATAATGGGCAGCAATATACACAAAATATAAACCAGAAATAGCTATTAGTAAATACTTTTGATGTGTTATAGAAAAATATTGAAAATTGCACACATAATAGCATAACAGCTGAGCTTATTTGGTACAGAAACTTGTCCTCGAATCTTGGTACAGGGACACAGTACATGTGCACCTAGAAGCTCCTGAGAATGATACAAGAAAAAACAGAAGCCCATCATAGTTCATTGTTTCAGACTGACATTCCCTCTTATAAGGTACAACTTGATGAAATATGTGTATGTCTTGAGAGTCACATTTGCTTACGGTACTGAAACATAACTTTAAACAAACTCAACTTCAGAGCATAAAGCATTCAGAACATATGGTCTGTTTAGTTTAAGATATCCAACAAGCAAGTACATAGGTGGCCAATCCTTGAAGTGGGTTAACAATAATTCCCACCCACTCAGAAAATTACTGAGTCAAATCCAAAGCATGCACTACCTTTCTCGATAATGACACCCACTTTGCCCTTCCTGACAGTAATCTATTCTAAAGTATATCATATTACACAACATTTGCACACTACTAGTTAGTTCTGTGATTAAACAATCTTTGTAGCTTGTTTTGCACCCAGCATTTGCTTTTCAGTGTAGGATTTCTTGAAGCATCCAACCCACCGTGATGACGTTTTTGTCTTTGAACCATAAGCTAGTGCCTTTACGTTGCACCAACACAGACAGGTCTTATGGCGACGATGGGATAGGAAAGGCCTAGGAGTTGGAAGGAAGCGGCCGTGGCCTTAAGTAAGGTACAGCCTGGTGTGAAAATGGAAAACCACGGAAAACCATCTTCAGGGCTACCAACAGTGGGAATCGAACCCACTATTTCCCGGATGCAAGCTCACAGCTGCGCGCTCCTAACCGCACGGTCAACTCGCCTGGTGAACCATAAGAGATTCCACTGTAGATGTGCCTAACCCTTTCAGACCGTGTACGCACAATTGTGTGGGTTCGTATTTTATTTATGTCTGAGCTTATTTGACGTTTTCTTGGTGCTAGACCGGACTGCAGTGATTGTGCGGGACATGTAGCATGTACTTGGTTGTTTTTATTTAGCGCTTGGCTACCAGCGGGCAGGAAGAAGAGTTTAAAAATGCAGTTCATCGGCAAGGTGGCGGGAAGCAGTAAAGCCTAGAGTAAATATTTATTTATTGTATTCATATTAATCTAGAAGCTTCAGTGAATATCAGAATGTAATCTATGAAGTGTGTAAATTGTTTAGCAAACGTAAAATTGTGAACTTATAACATCGTACGTAATACGAGGTTTTGATTGTTGCTATGCACAATTGTGCGGGCTAGGTTTTCCTACAGGCAATGCATGCGGGAGTGCTGGGTGCTGCAACAGAAAGCACTGTGAAAGCAGAATTTGTATTCTACGTGAGAAATGTAATGTATACGATTTTAATTGTTTTAAATCGTTCCACACTGTAAAATAGAACATCTGATCACGTACATGTATATATTCACATGTGGTGAGCTGAATTTTTAAAGTTTTTCTTTTTTATAAGTAGTGAATTAAGTCCTAATATGCACAATTGTGTGGGGGCTGTTTTTTAGACGATAGTTCTTATTTTGTAAAATAAACTGTAAACACTTGTATTTTAGAGCATTTTAGTAAATTTTTGATGTACAAACATAAATTCACACCTCCAGTTTTCTTTTAGGTCTGACGAAAATGTGCTGCCACCAAAAGGGCTGAAAAAGCAAAACTCGTCCTCAGTGTAGAAAATATAAGATATACTTGTGTTTGAACAAAGATTTTAATTGTTCCATACTGTAAAATAGAACATCTGATCATGTACATATGTATATTCACATGCACTGAGGTAATTTTTCTCTTTTGTAAGTAGTGAATTAAGTCCTGACACGCACAATTGTGTGAGTGCTTTTTCCCATATGTTAATTTTCATTTTGTAGAATAAACTAAAAATATATGTATTTAAGAGCATTTTGGTCAGTTTTTGGAGTATAAACAAAAATTCACACCGCCAATTTTCTTTCAGGTCTGAAAGGGTTAATGTAGGTCTGAATTTGGCCTGATTTTTCCTGTAAACACTGAAAACTCTTTCTACAGGAGAGTTACTGCCAGGTAGGCTACACTCAATACTGCATATACAACATTACTTAAGATTTTATAGTGGAGAAGAGCACAGTAGAGCTCCTTCATCTTCAATGAAAGTCTAATGCTCACGGGTAGCAAAAGGAAGTGATGATCGAATAAGTATTGTTGCCAACTCACAAGCATTAAAACTAGAAGAGTTGAGCAATAGTCCTCAGAACTATTTCCTTTTTTTTTTTTCCTTTTTCCCTTTAGAAAATTATTTTTTCATGATAATGTCGCTTTTCTGTAACAATTTCCCTTTAACTGTAATTGTGAGGCGAAATTCGTAATATTTATGGACAATCCGTAATGGTTGGCACTTCTGCAAATATATGTAAAATCCTTTATTCAGGATTCATGTTCCTCTGTTATGATTGCAGTGTGATTCTTATTCTTAGTACAGTCAACATTATAAAGTGCCATAAGACTAAGTATTTTAAGATTTATATCAGGGGGCGTGATTAGCTCAATGGCTTAGCTTCTGGCTTCCCAGCGACATGGCTGAGGTTCGAATCCCGGTCGAGCCTGGGTTGAGATTTTCATCTCAAGAATCACGTGACGTCAGGAAGGGCATCCGGCCTTAAACCCCCGGCCAAAACCAAAATGAGCCTGGGTGGCTCGAGCGACCGCAAAAATAAAGTGAATAAGCCAAAGAACTTTTTTTTTTTTGCAAGATTTATATATTTTATTAAAGGCTATGAATGGTTCCTTGAAAAAAGCACGACACCACGCACAGCCGCCTCAGCAATCGTGGCTAGGTAGATTCCTTGAGGGCAAATCTCTTCCACAACTCTGCTGTCATCGCCGGTATGGTATCTCTTGCATCTACTAAAAATCCATAAACAGCGACAGAGTTTACATGTATGTAACCATTTTTATCACAGCCACCAGACCTCCTAGTTCATGTATATGGCATTTAAAGATTTTTAAAAAAGCACTTTATAATGGTGACTGTACGAAGTTTTATAAAGGTGACTGGAATAAAGTAGAAAGAAAGACTGGTGATCTCCTATCTGAATAAGAATCACACTGCAATCGCAACAGGGGAACATGAATGAGAAGCAACAATACAGGACAGAGTGAGACAAGGTTCCAGCTTAAAACTCCCACAGATATTGTTATTTTACCTTGAATCTACAATGTATCTGAAAAAGTTGTTAAATCGTATGCACATAGTCTTGGAGAGGAGTATAAGATGAAAATAAGTAAAACCGGGCGAGTTGGCCGTGCGCGTAGAGGCGCGCGGCTGTGAGCTTGCATCCGGGAGATAGTAGGTTCGAATCCCACTATCGGCAGCCCTGAAGATGGTTTTCCGTGGTTTCCCATTTTCACACCAGGCAAATGCTGGGGCTGTACCTTAATTAAGGCCACGGCCGATTCCTTCCAACTCCTAGGCCTTTCCTATCCCATCGTCGCCATAAGACCTATCTGTGTCGGTGCGACGTAAAGCCGCTAGCAAAAAAAAAAAAAAAAAAAATAAGTAAATCACCATAGCACCACTCTACGAAAAATTACCAGCGCAGGTACAGATCACAGTTCATAAGAACTTTGGGGGGGGGGATACAACTGAATCTGTCAGTGGAGAAAGGAACTTAGTATCTTCTTGCACTTCTCATTTTTTTACAATTATTATTAATTTGACCAATATGTATCCTCCTGTGTTAAAAAAAAACTATGTGTGTCATATTCTAATAGGAGAAAACTCTTATACTTTCAACATCATGAGAAAGGAATTATGTTGGTAACATACAGTAGTTTCTTTCTCCACTGTAAGGTGGCAAGTAAGACTGGCTTTGGCAATTATTAAAAGAAAAATGCACTGACTAGAGAAACAACACACACGGATAAACCCCGTAATGAGAAGGAAAGCTTCTGTGTATTACTGTTTAAACAGTAAGTGTATGACTCAACAAAACCTGCTTATATTTTTATTAACGATTGTGTTAATCATTCCTTTAACCTGGTTAAAAAAAAAAAAAGGTACGGTACTGGAATTTCCTAAGACCTTAAACAGAGTTTACAATGAAGGAAAAATGAAGATAAATAAAAATAAAATAAAAATTATTCAGAAATTGATGAAATACATTCAAGGAGAAGATGCACAGCTCTTTTCACAAGGGGATATTGAAGTGGCCAACCGCAAGCAGTGATGATTCAGTCTTGTAAAATGATCTGAACATGTTTTAAAACAAGACTTTTCCTTTGAACTACACTCAGCCATCATAACAATATTTAGATTTTTATTCCTATAGTGTAGATTCTTTTCAATTAGGGTGATTATCATGTAATAAAATTTTATTTAGTTTACTTCATGTTAATTTTTTACTTATTTGATCAATAAGTAATAATTTTGTAATAAAAATGCATATTTTTCACAAGAAGTTACTTGAAATATATTAAACTCCAACAGTGACAAGAGAAAGGAACTATGTTTTTTTTTATTTCTTTAATCCCTCATTAAATATACTGGTTCTCCTAGATGCATAATAATCACAATAGGACATATAAATCAAGTGTTTATTCATAATACAGTTGTTTGTTTCTCCCGAAAACTTAGAAAAAATGACTTGGTTCCTTTCCCAACCTACCGATTCAATTCGATTACTTTCCAACATAGTCATCATAAACATTTTAACATTTGTTATAGTTTTGGTGCAATTTTCATCCCCTATCCAAGGTCATCAAAGTTATATCATACACCTACCAGACACAATCATGGGTTTATTGCCAATATGAACTATCTTGATACTTCTGAAAGTCTATCTGCTGAGCATACAGCTGGATCAGTTTTTATGGAGCAAGGAGCTGGTAGAAAGGACTGCGAGCTTGCCAGTCATGATCGCATGGAGAACGAGGCAGTGATACTCCAAATGCTCCCTACTATATATCGAGAGATGGTACAGGAAAACAAATGACTAAGAAGTGAACAAAACCAGCTATTGCAAGAAAATTAGTACCTAACTTCACAGAGAAACCACCTAGTTACAGGTGTGGATGTGAACATGTAATAAATATCATGACCATTATCACAGAAACAGGCACAATATCTACCTGATAAGACTGTCACAGAGGCTTTTTGCCAAATCTTTTCTTATATGGAAGTGAATAACTGGTGCAGAAATAAAGAGACAAAAGCCTTTGAAATACGGTGTCAATGACGACAGCGAAAGGAGAGGGGGTAGATCAAAATACAAATGAATATATACTCAATCAAACTGAAGAGAGCAGAATGATTTGACAAAATCTGATTAGAAGAACAGATAGGTTGATAGGAAACAATTTGAAACATCAAAGATTCAAATTAGGATATGCAGCAGGAAAACTTGTAGGCCTACTAAATAGTCTTAAAAATGGGGAAAGTGCAGAGAAGGGTAAAAAAAAAAAAAAAAATGAAGTACCATAATTTAGAAATGGATTACATCTGATCTGAATGAAGAACTAGAGTGAAAAAGCAGGGATAAAATAGTATGATAAAGTAATGTGTTGGCATGGGATCCAGGTAACGTATACCCTAACTGAAGGTCATCACATCAATCAATTTTCAACGAAATGAAAAGGACCCGAAGAACAATCAAGATCACATGCACATTTCTTAATACTGTGGTGGAGAAGGCCTCCTTGATGCTGTTTTAACAGAGCAAGACTGGGTGGAGCAACTCAGGCTGGTTCCACAGCAAGCAAATCCCAGAGTTGTGCTCCCTACCCTCGCACCATTAAGAATAATCCATCGGAAAAGAGATGGGCTGGCATTGCTGCCGACTTGTTTACTGTCTTGACAGTGTGGAAACGACGAGAATCATGAACCGAGATCCTTCCAATTCCAGAGGTGTCCATGGGGTTCTAGTGCGCAATGTATCGAATAATAATAATGTTATTCTTTTTAATGTCCCACTAACTACTTCTGATAGTTTTTGGAGATGTCAAGGGGCAGGAATTTTGTCTCACAGGAGTTCTTTTACATGCCAGCAAATCTACCAACATGAGGTTGACATATTTGAGCACATTCAAATATCACCAGACTGAGCCAGGATCAAACCTGTCAAGTTGGGGTCAGAAGGCCAGCGCCTCAACCGTATGACCCACTCAGCCCAGAACCTGATGGATCTCGAAGGGTCAGTCCTTTTATATAAAAGTGGTGAACAAGTGCAAAACAGTTCAGTTCAGTGTGAGCTCAATCAGTCAGCGGTTGAGAGCGATCAACGACACAATGCTGTGAAATGTGTACCACTGAATAGTGGATCAGCATGCTACAGTGGGCAACAAGGAATAACAGTGCAGAAATAGACTGGGGTGTGAGTGTGAACCGTGTGTCTCAAACGGACTTGGCACACACTTAAACTGTCAACACTTCAGCCGCTTAAAGTGTACGGCAAGCTTATTCCTAAACTGCCCTAGGATACAGTACAGTGCATGTGTATGTGAACTGTGTAGCGTAACTGTTTTAGCCTGTAAATATTAGTCTGTAACATTAGTGTGATTGAACAGTGAGAAACAGAGAGAGCGCTAACGAGTGTAACTGTGTGTGTAAGTGGCTATTAGAATCAATAAATCTTAGTGCAGAAGCTACCAGTCTGGTATTTGTTCATCTACTACCCTGCCAACTCGTTACAATAATCTATTGGTCAAGGGAATTGACACTGGTTAGGGGTTAAGTCAAAAATGAAACTGAAATTGAGCAGACTTCAGTCCCTTCTGCTCTTGTTACTGAATGCTCTGCACTGAAATATTTGTGGGTAATTTTTCATGTTCTCTTCTCCAAATATTTATCATATTCTACACTTCCACCCTGTCTTTAGCTTCTCCAGTTTGATTACCTTGCCAAGACCCATTAATAATGAAACTTCAAGGCTATTATAACTATATTACCATAACAGAAGGGTCGAAAAGTCAGTCTGTAACAAGGAGTTTGTGAGTATCACCTAGCTCTGGACATACTAAAAGCAGTCCATGATTTAGTCACAGTCTGAAAGGGTGCCAGTTTATTCAAGTACTATTCTAAAGATAGAACCAGAATAGAAGAAAAATGGCAAAAAATATTATGACAAGAACAAATCCATGACAGAAAAAGTCATACCACCACTTTAGAAACTTGATTACTGATGCATAGTAAGATTTTTAGACAGACAACATTCTCACTAAGACAGTTATCACAGAAATTAAAAATCAATTTCTCTGATTTAACAGACTAATTTTCAAAGTTTTCTGAACCACTGAAGATACAGCTGTGGTAAAATTCTTATTAGATCAAAAATATTGCACTGGTCTTACAACTTCCCCAGAAATATCCATATTTCTCATGTTATCTCTAATTCGAAGTAGATTCTCATCTATTTTTACATATAAGAAATGGAAATATGACTCCTTTATATATACACTGGTCAGAACACACCGAAGCGCACTCGGTAGAAATTCACATATCTGCCCCAAAGTTGATTCACAAGAAGCAATGATGGAACTGATCAAAACATGCAGTCCATGGGACATTCAGGACATTTGATACAAGGGTGGTAAAAGCACACACCTTAGACCTTAGTGTAACCAACCTGATCAGCCATACAAGCAGTTAATCTGAAAGGAAACGTGTTGTAAAATGATTAATTGTTTAGGACATAATATCCCACATTCACTGTACCTTTTGGTGTAGTTTGACAATGGCAGTTTCAGAGATCAGGCTGGATATAGTGTATATATTTCCATTTCTGGATCGAACACAATTCTTCCAGAACTCAGGAGCGAGGACACCTCCGGTACTGACCACCCACAGATCATCTTGCGAGCATGAGCGATTCGTGTTTGGGCAGATTAGCAGATGTTAGAACAGCCAGAAACCTAGCAGACGCTAACTTTAATCTGCTTCAGGCCTGGAAGCAAGTATGGATATCCAGTGCTCCATCAGAATATCACTCTACCATGGCTGAAAAACAAACCAGAGGGTTTTGATCTTCCACAGAAGACCTGGACAACTATCAACAGGATTCGGACTGGCCATGGCAGATGTGCCGACTCCCTCCATAAATGGGGAATACTTAATTCGGCAGCGTGCAGTTGTGGTGCCATGAAGCAAACAGTTCGGCACATTGTGGAGCAGTGTCCTCTCACTGCCTACCAGGGAAACCCAAGAGACTTTTTTCTGCTCTCACCCTTGTGTGTTGACTATGTAAATAATTTGAACCTGTAAATACTTCAAACTGTAAATATTATGTATTACTATTGTATTTATATGTAATGTGATGTGTTAGCCATACGCTAAATAAAAATAAATAGCAGATGTTCCTGATTCTGAGAACATGCATATGTGCTAAATATGTGGCCGAGGTCTCATCATCCCTTTAGAAGATTGATTCCCAGAAGTGTCCACGTACAGACGACAGGATGACATTGCAGATGTAAGAAAAACTCATCATAGTCCTCTGAATGAAGACCACGGCAATTAAGATGAATAGCTCATTGCTCCCCTTACCACAATTGCATGTGTGGATCCTTAATGTTGGATGCAAACACACAATGAATTTTTCACTCGCCAACGTGTATACAGATACCAACACAGCCACCACATTGTCCAAGAGAGAAACAGCTCTCATAGCTGAATACCACCACTCTCCATAGACATCAATGGAGACATTCTCTGCAATACGCAAGTATCAGGGGTAAAGATGCCCGAGTGACCTA
Source organism: Anabrus simplex (assembly GCF_040414725.1). NCBI lineage: Eukaryota > Metazoa > Arthropoda > Insecta > Orthoptera > Tettigoniidae > Anabrus > Anabrus simplex. Next base: position 130,816,145 of record NC_090269.1, read on the forward strand.
CCTTCAACAATCCAACTTTCTATTGTTTATGCAGACATGGCAGATAATGGTGGGTCTGACTGAACTAAAGGTTGCCATTATGTCAGTCAGGATAGCCTTAACGGTCCTTCTGTCCAGGTGTTCCATCAGTTCTTTAAAGTGGCAGTGGTACAGCACATCTATTGTGGGAACGCTCTGATACCCATCTTTTGTACCATCACTAGACTATACAATGATACCCTGAGTGAACAGCATTTGTGGCTGGTAACTGAACAATTTTTCAATGATGTCTCCTATTCACCATTGCTTGTAAACTGACAACCCTAAGTTCATTTCATAAAGCTGCTTACTGTGCCTGACCTGGTTCTGGCACATCCTCACTGGTCCATGATGATTTTCATCATCATCATCATCTGAATATTGCAGAACGTGATACATGCTCATTCTGATACATATCCTTCATACAACGGTAACTGTTGAATCCGCTAACACTATCTGCCCCTATAAACTGAATAACCAACTGACATTGGGCGATTCTGGACAAATTCAAGGCACAACCACACCCAGTCACTTTGCTTCCACATGTACAGTACAAACAACACACTTACAGATTTCTTCCTGACATATGTAGTCATCCACCAATGCATGCGGATTGTTTTTCTTTGAATAACAATGCTCGAACTGAAGAACCAGTTTCATGTGGGTAATCCTTATAAGTGTATGTAATTGCTATTTCTAGAATTCTACTTTTTTTTTTTTTTATCAGGTTCTGATATGGCTGGCAGGACATGCTGATATATCAACAAATGGGTTAATAGAGAGTGAAATGCATTTATTTCTGCTTCCATCATTTGGAGGCTGCCACAAAGAGAGAGCTTACATAAAAGTGGATTGACAACTACAGAGATAATGAAAAATATATTGTCTATAAATGATTAGTATACCACATTATATCTATTACTCAGTAAAAATTGTATCAATAATTTTGAAACCCATGAGGAACTTCTTATAAGACAAAGATATAGCTAAGAGTATAAATAATTTCTGACTATTGTTAATGAGCCTTTTAGGGCTGTTAATTCAATGTCCTTAATAAATTGGTTACCTAAATTAAATTTCTTGCAAAAGTTGTGATATATGTGATTAAGGTGCCTTTTACTCAATCCTAATAACTCTCTGGAGTGCAGATGATATTTCTCAGCATAATATGGAATTGTAGGTTCATATATATCATATTTCTCCTCGTGTACATTATGTGGTTGGGTTGCTATATAGGTTTTATACATGAAAATAAAATATACTTCAACTTTTAATGTATTAAATCGATCCATTTTTAAAACCCACTCCGACTTTCCTGCGGTAATTTTAATTTTTGCAAATGCAAAGGAATGCAGAGGAACGCTAATACTACATTTACTGTATATCACAGGAAACTTAATGAGCATAGACTCACAACTTTTAAGAAATGTACTGTGTGCAGACACAGCTGGTCGCCCGTTGAGGCTCGCCCAGTGCGGCCGGGCTGACGTGACGTAAATGTGGGCAACTTACCAGTAAGCGTACGTCACGGTGAAGTGAGAGAGTGAACACATTTTGCAGGAAAGGAACGGTAACGGCATTACAAAGCTCTCCTGCACTCCTCAGCGAAATGCAGAATGGGGTACAGCTATAATCGCAAGATAACCGGCCTTTTCAAGATATTCCGCTTTGATTTATACGGCGCTCAATATAAACAGTCAGTTTTATTTCCTTACATTCATAAATTTAAAGAAAACTAACACGTTATAATTTTTGTGTTACAATTTACAATTCCTTGGATAAAAATGACAGTATTTTCATGTCATAAAAGGTAAAATTCCTGTTATTCATTCAGCAAAAAGTAACATATTTACATAATTCAACAAGTTTACTGCTTGATTTTGTTTGAATTTCCCTGTTCACCGAATTTGAAAATAGTATTTAAAACTTATCAGGCGTCCGATGAAAATAACTAGCCTCTAAATGGTGAGGGAGTTTCATCACGAGTGGGGACATAGATATTTACTATCCAAGATTAAAGTACAACAACAATGTAAATGTATCTACCAAATAGAAGTACAGTATGCCTTCAAATAAATAACCGAACTGATGTTATTCCCGGTAAGCATGACTGGCTTGTTGGTGAGTTTATCGGAAAATCAAACCCAAACAACCACAAGCCACGGCTTATCCACCTTAACTATGTATTATATTAGAAATGCTTCTAAAGCACCTCTTAAAATTTAATACCGATTACTGTATTGTAATTCATTATGTACATTACAAAAATATTTGCTGTTACAGACCCAACTCTTTACTGTATCCGGACAAAATATATAAACTGCAATGAACATGAATAACTTATTTCTTACAATGTAAATTGAAAATGATGTAGATTTCTGCCCTCTTTCTTTCATTATTTTCCAACTCCATCTCAAGCTCTTGTATCACCGCAGTGATCGAGAGTTTCTGGGAGAACTTCGCCCAACCTTCATGGCCTGTGATGTAGCCACAACGCCACAACGGCTGAACAGCATAAGCTCATCGCCTGCCAGCCCGCCCACTTACAGTGCTAGGTGCCTGCGCGACGGAATGCCCAGCGTGAGCACCTCTGGTATAAAAGAAAAAATGTCTGAAAAGGATTAAAAATATTCAAATTTAATTCTGGACAAAAAAAAAAAGAGTTTTGGTCTGGTCTGCTCCTATCTACTTCTTTCTCACCCTATCATTAGCAAAGCAAGTGAAATACAAATCACAGTATCTCCTTTTTCATAACCTTTTTCTGTGCTGTCCTCTTCTACGTCTCTGATGCCACACATTATTCATACTTATCGTGAATGTCAAAAATTTGTCATGGCACCCAGTGGTAATTTCAAAGGTTTAATAAAATAAAATCTAACTTATCCACTTTTCAATGTGTGGCTAATTAAATGGAGAATTAAGATGAACCAGAAAGTATTTTCTAAAGTGGTGGAAATGACAAATTCAGAGCAGATACAACGAAAACATTCAGTCCTGAAAATCACACATCATCTATGAAGTTCCAAAACAAAACCATTTAACTTAAAAGGATATGTATCTCATTCAGTACTTTGGAACTGGAACCATCCCACCTATCTCATTTTATCGAATAAGGTATAAACATATTCCAACTGTCTATTCCTAAACCCAAAGAGACACAAAGAAATTACAACTATAAAGCAAACATAGTAGCAACTAATATCTACTTTTGGGGAAAAAAGGATATAAGTCCAAACCATAAGGCTATTCTATACTCTATTCTAGTCTAATCTATGAAAGCCAAATCCAGAGTGCCAAATGCAAGGAGCAATGAAGAGTATGTATGTATATCTTTAAAAATTCTTAGTATCAAATTTTATCTCATATTTTATACACAACACACATTTAGCAACAGAGCACTTCATATAGGTCTTGTGCTTTTTGGTGCAGATCTTATGTTACGCAGGGCTGCATTCATCACAAGATATATTTTAAATAAAGTAATTACTTTTTCCTGAAATGTCTGAAGCCATCTCTTTTCAGTTCCAACTCAATTTATAACTGAGTAACATTTTTATGAACTACCTGAAAGAGAAAACATATAGTTACGGAATTATACTTGAAAAAGAAACAACTGAATTGAAACAGAATGACATGTTTCTTCCTTGAAAGATCATCCGATTCTATCAAATCACACTATTACTCGGAAATAAATATTTATGTTTATTTCTGTTTAAATACTTAGGTCCAGTTTAATCAACCTTAGTTAACATTTAACTTCCTGTTAAAATAATTTAACAGTGAACTTAACCAAATTAGCATTTAATCAACTTTGGTTAAGACTAACAACCTGTTAAACTCCCAGTTAATTCAACTGCCCAGGTTCAAACAGTTAAATTCTTTGTTAGCTCAAAATATGGCAGGTGCATTGGATGCAGAACTTCTGTATCTTCAATATTTGGAATATGGTAGGCCTTTTTTCAGAAAGAGTTAGAAACGGAAGAGATGGTTTTCCTATAGTTGTTTAAGCTGCTTGATCGTACGCTGGCTAACGTCAGTACGTACATCGAATTTGCTACAAATTTTCTGCCAAGCGTCACTTTTAGCTTTGAGCATAGATCCATTAGTTTGCTTACTTTCTATAATAGGTTTACAGTGTTCTCTCCAGAAATTGTCATTAGCCGGATGGCAGGAATGAGCAGCCGGGCAGGAAACACAACATAAAAAATTAACATGATCAAATTTCAGTTCATTCTTCTCAGAGTATTAACAATAATATCAGACAGGTAAACATTAACAACTGAAAAATGTAACTATTTTAGTGTTATTATGATGAACAAGACATAAGAGTATTCTGAACTTCTCATTCATCATCATGTAACACCGGGACTTACCATTCGGTTGTTGTGGAGTGGCATGCCGAATCTGGTGCTCGCATGCTAACGTACGATACTACTTGATAGTCAAGCTGAACATTTAAACTCGGATGTAATTGATGCAACTGTGCTGACAATAATGAAGATTTGTCATTTAAATAAACAGTTTTGCAGTATTTACATTTTGATTTGGAACACTATTTGACTCACATATGTATTAACGTTATGAAACTAACACATATCTAGGTTATGTTAGCCGGGCAGCTCTGTAAAAAGGAGGTCCTAGGGAGAATACTTGATATATATATTGGGAAATAATTTCTGAAAGAACAGAATTTTAAACCACGCATTCTCTTCTTGGCTTTTTTTCATATTGGTCTATAGAGCATCAGAAAATTCACAGTTATGACAAAAATTTCTAATAAATGTTGACTTCATGTGCCTTGGTTTACAGCTGTATTCAAACAAAAGCGCATCGAAGTGCGCTCACAAACTGCATGGTTCTACCCCTGCCTTCTAGATTCTCAATGATTGTGACTCTTCGATTCCTGGCTCTAACAGTTCGCAAGAAATGTTTGGATAAACGTGCTGCTAAATTTTTAACGCTATGGTAACAAACAGTGCGTTAGTGTTCTTTTAACCAAGACAGAATAAACCACACCCTAGAAAATTTAAATCTGGTAGAGACAAAGGAAGACTTCATTAAGATAAGTTCCAGATTTCAATATCCTACGTATTTAAACAGAAATAAACAGAAATTTTTATTTTAAATATTCTATTTTAATTAAGTTGTTTCTTTTTCTTTAAAGTGTAATACTGTTACAGTACATTTTCTTTTTAAGGTAGTTTATAAATATATTACTCAAAGTTAGTTTTGGCAGACTGAAGAACCTAACAATTATAAATGAATTACAAAATTTCAGAATATTAGGAGGTGTGCATGTACTGTACAATACATTCTGAACAATTAAATGCAGTAATAATCTGCCTCTGTAGTGTAGTTAGTGTTTTTTGCTGCCACCTCCAGAAGCCCGGGTTCGATTCCCAGCTCTGCCACGAAATCTGAAAAGTGGTACGAGGAATTGAACGGGGTCCACTCAGCCTCGGGAGGTCAACTGAGTAGAGGTGGGTACGATTCCCCTCTCAGCCATCCTCAAAGTGATTTTCCGTTGTTTCCACTTCTCCTCCAGGCAAATGCCTGGATGGTACCTAACTTAAGGCCACGGACGCTACCTTCCCTCTTCCTTGTCTATCCCTTCCAATCTTCCCAACCCCCCACAAGGCCCCCTGTTCAGCATAGCAGGTGAGGCTGTCTGGGCAATGTACTGGTCCTCCTCCCCATTTATATATCGAACCCAAAGTTTCACGCTCCAGGACACTGCCTTTGAGGTGGTAGAGGTAGAATCCTTCACTGAGTCTGAGGGAAAGCCAACCCTGGACAATTAAGAACAAGTGCAGTAAGAGGCAAGCCTAACATGCCAGGGAATTCACAGGTCAGAGCAGGTCCCGTGTGACCAACGATGAACATGGCCTCACTGAGGAAAGCCATAACATGATGCACTGGAGTAATATATTTAAATGACAATTTATGATCTAGCACGTACTTCATGGCAGCTGTTGAAAATGTTCACCAATCATATCCAAGCACAAGTCACAGAAAATTCAGGAAAACTCTCAGTTCATCTTGGCTTACACCGAGTATTTCACTTATGACATCTTCTTCAAGAACTTGAAGAGTGTAAGGTTGTCCTTGTACCCTTTCTGTTAGAGGTGATAAACAGATAATAATTATACACAGTTAAGTCAACAATCTCACAAACAACTCCCACAGAATGAACCAAGGTGTGAGTTGTTGCACTATCCTTCTGGAAGTATGCACACTGTTTTCTTCTTCTATTAGCATTGCAGAGTGTCATTCACATAGCACTCGAAATCCACGGTGTAAAAAATCATTATGCACCATATCCCAATTTTTTAATGATGTAATGGCACTTCAAGATTTGCATGCAAATTTTTGATGTCCCAATACATTGTATTCTAAGCATTCACATGTCTACTAACATAAAACCTCATTTAAAGAAATGTGAGACACACAATTTTGTCGCATACGGTTTGTAAAATCCACCTTTAAAAGTTAAGAGCATGCAGCTGGAGTAGTTGGAGTTAATTATGAACTGTTTGACACTTTATACAGACAAAACTTTAATGTTTGAAGACCTCTCGCAACAGAATGTTGAAAAATGTCACATTTCAGAACAAGCTACAAAGTTGTTTTTTGCTCTCAATGCCATTCTGATTCTAAAGTCTTGAAGCCAGAGCTCATTTTGAATACTTCTTTATCTTATCAGAAACAGATCCTATTTGTCATCACTTCATAAACAACTGCACCACAATACTTTCTGATGCCCAACTGGTCTTTGGATGGCATCCATGGAAATTACACGAGCATTTCTCATATGACTTTCTCTTTAAAAGATACATTTCAATGGAAAATATTCATCGTTGTCATGCATATCACATCTTTACTGTAACATGCCTTGTAAGTTCAGAAACAAGCCATCAACTGGCTGGCAGAATGTGGGAAATTTCTCTAGTTACCTCTTGGGGAAGCTACTAGACAGGCCTGGAGAACCCAGCCCATGATGGTCATACAGGACCTCCTACAACCTGTGAGTGTAACAGGTTTGTCTCATCCTGTAGTATTAGTAGTAACACCATCCATGAAATTACTTGAATTTACCTAAAACCAATATCAGCTTCTTTTGTTTCTCCTTCTTCCTGATACGTTTCTGCTAATGCAGGTCGTTCACAAAGCCTCTTCCAATCATCTCTTTTTTCCCCACATTCTATGATTCATCACTGTCTGCCGCTGTAGTCCTATCCAATTTACGTCATCCTCCACCTGATCCCTCCATCTTGTTCGAGGTCTTCCAATTGGTCTTCTTCCAGATTCTGTCCATTCCAGAGCTCTTCTTGGTAATCTTTCCAGACCCATTCTTTTGACATGGCCGAAACATTTCAGTTATTTCTCTCCATACTTTCTTTTAGAGGGTTGATCTGTAGCGTGTTTCGTATGGTTTCATTTCTTATTTTGTCCCTCCTTGTTTTACCCAAGATCCCTCACAGAAAGCGCATCTCTGTCGCTTGTAATCTACTCAGATCTTTTTTGCCCAAGTCCAACATTCTGATCCATAGGTCAATATTGGCAAATAACACGATTTATATATAATGATATTTTCTTTGGTAGGTACTTTCCAATTTCTAATTATGTCTGATACACAGTAATAAAATTTTGAGCAATTTCCTATATCTCCGAAATTTCTTCCTTAATGTTTTCCTTCCCTATTAGCTTACTTCCTAGGTATTTAAAACCATCTACTTCTTTAAGAATTTTTCCATTACACCTAACATCTTTCTTTTTTTTGTCTTCTCTACTGATTTTCATTACCTCACTTTTTGTTAAACTTATTTCCATGCCTACTTCTTCAATTGCTCTGTGCCAGGTATTTAGTTGTTCTTCCAATTTTTGCTCATTTTCTCACCATATCATTACATTGTCTGCATATGCTATGTCTTTCATATCATTTGCTGTTGACCGTTGGCAAACTTTCCTCATAATGTTGTCCATCACTATGTTCAAGAGCACTGGTGAAAGTCCATTTCCTTGTCGAACTCCTCTGTCTGTTCAAAACCATTCTGATTTTTTGCCGTCTATTATAACACAGTTCAGACATTTGTTATACAGTACATGTGTCTAATTCTGAATTACATTTCTTCTTGACAATTCCATTCTGTTCTGCCCTTGCCATATCTCTTCTCTTATAACCGTGTCATAAGCCTTTTTTATATCTATGAATGCAACTGCGATGTCTTTCCCAAATTCCCACTTCTTTTCTACTTGTCTAGCTGTAAATATGGCATCAATAGTTTATCTTCCAGGTCTAAATCCTTGTTGTTGTTCTAAATATATCAGCTAAATCAGCTAATCTCGATCAGGAAAATATATCAATTCAGTTTATTATTGAACAGAAAAGCCATTTCTGAACAGGTCCTGCCTGAAGCCCTTTTAGTAGCAAGTAAAGTTTGCCACTGCGCTAAGAGGTATACGAAAGTTAGCTACAGGTCCATCCAACTTTGCCACAGAAATAAACTGAATACCATTTCTGTTGTAGGCTCATGTGTCCCTCTCCTTAAGAGATGGTCTCATTTCTAAATTTCTCAATTTGAGAAGGAATTAAATCCACACTCCTCTGGGTAAACTAAGCACTCCTCAACTCTGGCTAAGGTGCCCTCAACTTCTAACTGAATACCACCTTAAATTTGTATATAAATTTCATCAATCCTATTTTTCAAACCTTTTATAGTTCAGATTATCATTTGGTGATCTAACAGTTAAAAATTAAATAACTGGAGGTTCAACCTGTTCAATACTCAAAAGAAAGAAACGTAGCAATCACATTTCTATTTAAATGGGACCGGTTTCGACCTTAGTCTAGGTCATCATCAGCCATAAAAAACATGTAAAATGTTTAAGAATGTTGGAGGTCAGTTTTTCACTGTTAGGCACAAAGACACGACATCACATTCTGTTCTGCACAAAGTCACAACATTAACAATCAAATTGCGAAGATCAAAAAGGCTTGAATTCGCAGACGAACAGATCTGTAGAAGAAAGCCGCCAGCTCCCGGTGACTACGTGGCACACTCAAGGTCACGCGCTGCGGCCAAATACCAAAGTAGAGTGGAGAAAGTTTCGAAGGTCCAGAACCTGTCACGGCTGCGGGAAGCCAAGTACGTATATAAAAGTATACGATGCCAATTAGTATAACCGAATGAGCACCCGTACTCCAGCTAAGATCTTGGTAAACAGTTGACAGGTTCTGGACCTTCGAAACTTTCTCCACTCTACTTTGGTGTTTGGCCGCAGCGCGTGACCTTGAGTGTGCCACGTAGTCACCGGGAGCTGGCGGCTTTCTTCTACAGATCTGTTCGTCTGCGAATTCAAGCCTTTTTGATCTTCGCAATTTGATTGTTAATGTTGTGACTTTGTGCAGAACAGAATGTGATGTCGTGTCTTTGTGCCTAACAGTGAAAAACTGACCTCCAACATTCTTAAACATTTTACATGTTTTTTATGGCTGATGATGACCTAGACTAAGGTCGAAACCGGTCCCATTTAAATAGAAATGTGATTGCTACGTTTCTTTCTTTTGAGTATTGAACAGGTTGAACCTCCAGTTATTTAATTTTTAACATCAATAATTTCAATACGGAATAATGAAATTTTTATCTTTAAATGATCTAACAGTAGCAGGATGCAAATACTTCATAACATGAAAATTATCTTACTGCCCTTCAGAGAGAAAAAAAAAAAAAAAAAAAGCTTCTGCTTGAACAACAATAGTTCATTCTATTTTTAAAACTTCAACCCTCTGCTCCTTTTGTAAGTTGGCTCAATATACTTATTATAAATTCAACAACTCTTTGAAAAAGAAAAGAAACTCAACAGTTGCACAAAGTCACCTGTTCTCCATTGTAAAAATTTTTCACTCATATAAAGAGGAGTTCAAACAGAACTAAGTGTAACATCAGCCTTCTAAAACTAATGTGATACCACTTCTCTATAATATTCAAGATGATTAACAATGGAAAATATAACCTCTTCATTGTCCTCTCACAATGCCAATAAAAATATATATATTTACCTTTATCAGCCAGTCCATTCCCATTCAAAATTTACAGCATGCTCTTTGGAGTTACATCTTTTATTCCCCTCATTAGAAAATGTAAATAAATAAAATGAAAAACTGGATGAAAATACCATAAATTTCCAAGAAAAATCACTTTAAAGAAATGTGAGAATGAATGGATTCTAACAAGATCGTACAATCGACAGAATCTGTCTTATTCTGTTGTCATTTGATTACTACTACACCTTTTGTAACTGCTTACAGAAGATAATGTACAAATAATTATAGTACCATACAATGTCAAGTAATTTCTACTCAAACTGAGACTAGAGGATAAGAAAGTGAATGTGTAACAGTGGGGTGGGATGAGGGTGGGGGAATATATATATATATATTTTTTTTTTGAAGGGTTTCTTGAAAATACTGTAAAATGCTGACAAACCATCATGATAATCACAGAGCAACATGAATTTCATGCAAATTAACCAAATTCTAAACAAAATAAAACAATTCCAGAGGAAGTACTGTAGGTTGGTGCAATTCTGTAGAATGTGACAGGGCATAAGAGCGACGTACAACAAACAATGTGCTCTACTTTCAACAATATGAAACTCTTAGGACTTAATGACATACATGACCATCCATTTAAAAATGAATGCTCCATTCAAGCTCACATTCCCTTATGATATGCACAAAAATATTTTCATCATACACATAACTTATAAAATGTAATGGACCAAAGAAACAGAGTAAGACTATAAATATATTAATAATACTGAAATTTGCAAGAAAAATATGTACATAGAACAATACAGTATTTACTCTATTTCAAAATCTAAGTATTTAAAATAAAAGAATATGAATAACCATTCAGTATAACATTTACAGTACTTTCCTCAGCAACATGATTGAATCTACAACAGCCTTGAACATCGCTGTAGTACAACTGATACCTTCCCAAAGCCCCAGTCCTTTCCTAGCATCACCAAAAACCCGTAAGGATAGGATGGTTAGCAGTAGGAAAAAGTGAAGAAAAGAATTTGGCAGAAAGAAAGCATCCTGATGTTACGTTTTTTCTTTTATTATTAATTTAATAATGCAAGTCTGTTGCCACTTTATCCTACTTCTTTTTCAATTCCTGTACAAAACAATGTTTACAATGAGCAGTTTTGCAAGAATAAAAAGTATAAGTGAGTTAAAGAAACACATCAGATCTGAGTGTATTTAATGTTCCTTCAATTGCCATAGATTTTAAAAGAGAAGAATACACCACAAAGATAATCCATCTCCTTGTATATTTCTCTTTATTGCATGCTTTTTTATTTTCAAATTGCATTGATATTGCTTTAAGAATCTACATAGCAAATTACAAGTTTAAAAAAGTATATAAGTAGAAAACAATAAAAACTCATGACATAAAAATGTGCATGTAATTATGATGATAGGAGGTGACAGTGAGAAATAAGTACAAGAAACAGCTGGATACTTAGGAAGTAGTAGTCTCCATATATGAAATATTCTCAGCAAAGAGCAGTGAAGTAGTCTTCACAACACAAATTAAGAGTAGACCAGATAGCAAAATAACACATGAAGGAGACAAACTGCAGAAGGAAGACAGTTTTAAATATTTGGGAAACATCATTCAGGAAAGTGGGAGAGAAAAAGGAGGGGGAGAAAAAATGAAACGGGGCAGAAGGGCAGTGTGTAAGTCTGTAAGACGTTGAACGCGGAACAGAGAAGTGCCACAAAGGTGCAAACAGATTTTATGTTAACACCTACAATGTTCCCATACTGGCTTATACATTAGAAATATGGGTAATGAAGGAAAAAGATAAAAGCAGGAAACAAACAGCCCTGTGAAATTAAATCCCTTAGGAGTAGGATTTGCACGACGAGATTTGACAGATTGAGGAATGAAAGAGTGAGAGAGGCAGTGACAGGAGAGAGGAACCTATTAACTGCTAGAACAGAAATGTCATGATTTCAGTGGAATGGGCACAAGAGGAGAATGAATGAGGAAAAATTGTTCAGAAGGATGTTTGATATGAGAATGAAAGGAGAGACCTAGAGGAAGCCCAAGAGACAGAAGAGAACAGAACGTGGACAGAGAGAAGACAGCAGAGAGGTTTATATTTCCAACAAACCTGGCTGAAGGCTGGGAACTATTCAAGATGACAGTAAAGAATCTAGAGCTGATTATAGGGGGTGAAAATTTGAACATTTTTAAAAAACTTTATTTTTTTATGTAGACCAAGATCGAGCAAAAAAATCTCAATCAATATTTTGTAGTTGATCAATACATTTTCTACTTTGTACATGATTTTTTGCAATTTCCTTTGAAAACTTAGGTCAGACCACACTATTTCCTTAATTTCTTATCAATAACATACCAAGAACAAAAAATATAATATCTCGAAAAAGGGAGCAAAATAGACTGAAATAGTTTGGACACTCCAAGCAAATGAATGAAGAAAGAATGCATAAACAAGCATTGGAAGTACAGATGATAGGGAAGAGAGGGCAAGGAAGAGCAAGATTATGATGGATGGACTTTGAGAAGAAAAATATACAACAGAATCTGAAATGGAACAGGGTTTGGATGGGGAGTGGTGGAGAGACAGAACAAAGTGGAGAGCAGCCATATTTGCCTCCACCTGTTGTCAGCTGGAAAATAACATCATGATTATGACGATATTTTTAAAAGAAATTTTGAAGTTCCTTTAAAAGAAATTTCATCCAGAGAGAAAGAGTAAATACAGTATTTGTAACAAGAACATTCTTTTAGCAAAACAAAATGTCCCACACAGGCAAATATAAAGGGAAAAATAATGTAGCTGTACGAAAATTTAACACAGGAACTTACTTGGCAGGGAGTTTGTACATGTACCCACGACCCTCATCACTCCACACTAAAACACGATCAGTAGCCAGGAAGTCTCCCCCCAGCCATCGCTCCCCACGTGGAGAGATTACAGAACACAGAACAGAGAAATCGCCAGCATCATAAATCTGTAACAATGATTTTACAACAAACAATACCAAACGATTCAAGGTACTGTATATAAACTAAAGAGGTTTTTTTTTTTTTTTTTGTTTTGTTTTTTTCTTTTGCAAGTTGCTTTACGTCGCACCGACACAGATAGGTTTTATGGCGATGATGGGACAGGAAAGGGCTAGGAATGGGAAGGAAGCGGCCATGGCCTTATTTGAGGTACAGCCCCAGCATTTGCCTGGTGTGAAAATGGTAAACCGCGGAAAACCATATTCAGGGCTGCCGACAGTGGGGCTCAAACCCACTATCTTCCAAATACCGGATACTGGCCGCACTTAAGCGAATGCAACTATCAAGCTTTGTAATTATGTGGATTTATCTATATATAAAGCCATATTAAAATTTTACACATTATTCCTAACATCAAATATTTTCAAAAATATTCAGCATATCATTATAGAATATTATGCATATGTTATGATATGCATATAAACCAGAGAAAGACAAAGGTCATTAAGTTCCAGAAAGGAGGGAAACTGTCATCAACCGATATATTTACCTGCGGAAACCAAACAACTGAAATAGTCAAATCTTTCCAATATTTAGGGGTGACTCTACAAGTCACTGGATTCACTTTCACAAGGCACACTGAAGATAGAACAGTAGCTGTGATAAAGGCTGCAATGGATTTTTCCAATCTGAAATCCCTTTCACTAAAAGCAGCAATGCCATTATTCAAGCTGAAAGTTGCACCAGTTGCATCGTATGCAATTGAGATAACATGACTGTACCTTTCATACAGAAATCTGAACTGGACAGAACTAAAGCCAGATACATAAAAAGAGCAATTTGCATCTGAAAGTTTTCACCAAATCGACTTGTATATCAGCTAGAAGGAACATCTCCCTTCACAGAAGACTTGATGACAACTTATAATCTGACACCAACCCCAGCTACCAAAAGGTTCCTGAACAACTCCAGAAAACTGCAGAAATAGACCCAGAATTCTTTAATATTCCTGCCATGAAGAATGAGTGGAAATAAGCTAATTTTGAGCTACGTCACCTCCATACAAGATGAGCAATTCACGGCTTTCATCACCGTATTTGTAATAAGAAAGGCTTCCACCAGGTATTCAGCAACAGTGTTTGTGAAATCTGCAACTCACACTGTTCACTATACCACCTGTTCGACTGCGCACAAAGAACACTTCCTTTTTCTCATTGTGCTAAAAGTGAAACCTTGTACTGACAGTGAATATGTCTATTTTTAAAATCGTATGTACAGATTGCGTTTAATATTAAATATTATTATTATAGAATGTTATGCCTTTTTTTATTATTACAACTTCTCCCATGCGGAGGCTGCCACAAGGACAAAGTATGTCGACTTCACAGTATTTTGTCTTCTAAGTTCCTGTTGACTATGCTAGTGTGCCAGGTAGAAAAATCACCACAAGGCTCAGGTATAAATTTGCAATATGGTTCTTCAAATGTCATATAGATGATTATGGAGTATGGTCACTGAACCTCGTATTGCGGCGATAGCGATATTCAGTCTACAAACCTCTGTGAATTAACAAAATGCCTCCACAATTTTCTATCTGCAACCAGCTCTGTGGCCTCATCCATTTCTGCGTCCCTTATTAAAACATTAAAAAATTAGTCTAACCATCGTCGCCTTGGTCTCCCTCTACTTCTCTTACCCTCCATAGGTGAGTTTATTTATCTCCTAGGTAACCTTTCCTGCTCCATTCATTTCATACGACCACACCACTTGAAGCAGGTTTATGTGTACAGCTTCAGCTATCAAGTTTATTCCTAACGTAGCCTTTATCTCCTCATTCCCAGTAGCCATCTGCCACAGTTCCCACCTGTTTGTATCAACACTTTCTCACTACTTCCATGTCTGTCACTTCATACTAATGAATAGTATATCCTGTAACCACCCAGCTTTCACTCCTGAACAGCAAAGTACCATATTTACGCGAATAATCCGAGCCGCTGAATAATCCCTGCACCCTAATTTTAGGAAGGCTCATTTTGAAAAAAATTAAACGAACTAAAATTCGTTCCATCGAAAGATTAACATAGGCATGAACAAACATTTCTTATCACTCCGAGAGGTCCACGTGGTCTTTATGCAAATATGAACGAGTAAATTTATGGATATAGCTGCTTTGCCTGAATATATTTGAGATGATAAAAATACATTATCACTGCTATAAAATATATCTGCCATGAAAATTACCAAGTAGACCTAGGTATTTCATTAATCTCAACTTGCAATAAGCTCGATTCCTTGTAGATCAAAAGATTCGTTGTCTCTTGCATCACAAGAATCCTCTCCAAAATTACGTACAAATTTGTCACACTCCACGTCTAAAACAATTTTCACATGCAGTCTTTTTTTTTTACGTGGATATTAACATGACTGGTAGTGGATAATTCTTTTCGTGCAATGTAAACACTTGAAACAGACAACTGGCGAACTTATGTGTTAGTTTTGTGATACGGTAAAATTTCATTAATTCGAAGTTGTTGGGACACAAAAATCAGACTTCGAATTAACCACTAACTCGTACTTCAGAAATGCCAACCCTTGCCATGTCACAAAATATTCTAAGACCCATTAATGTATGCATTCACCTTGATTCACAGTTTCAACCTTTCAAATACTATGGAAAGAATGATTTCCAAAATAAATCCAACAACATGCATTTACGATATTAAAATAATGCACTTGGATAAATCACTGACAAACATAACCTCACGCAACGAAAGAAAAAGAACACGATTCAAAGATGAGGGCAAATTATGTTGGCTCCACTGTGCATGTGCTTTATTTTTTGGATTACTGTATGGTTTGCATTTTTAGATGTCTTGTACTTGCATGAAAAGTACCCAGCGTCTTTAAAACATCGTGGCTTATCGAATTTTCCAATGACGAGTAGAGGAAGTCTTTCACTTTTGTCTGCACTGCAACACAGTACAGTCCTTTTAAAAAGTCCATTTGGGCTAGGCTTAAAAAACAATGCATTTTCATTGGCATTGACAATATTGTTTGATGCATACGAATTGATTATAATTATGAGCCATGCTTTTTCGCCAACTGTCGGCATCGCCAGTGTTCTGCTTCACCGCACACTGCCTGTTACGTGATATTGTGGTGTTCCTTAAAACAATGAATACAAAGTAATTACGATTTCACTTGAACTTATTAACTATGAAACACACTGTCGACACACCGAAGTGAGTGAAAGTGCGGAAAGCTACCCCTGCACGTTCCGGAAGACTCATTCTATCGTGACACAGAAAAATGTTGAATGTAAATTACTCTGTAAAATACTATTTTTTAAATGTAAAGGCAGTTTAAAATCAAAAGTCGGAATTGTTTTCCGTTTAAATACTGTATGAAATATAGTGGCAATTTTCTTCCATCTGTGGTTACACAAAGCATAACTGTATCCAGTATCGAAAACTAGGTGAGCCAGGAGCGTGTTGCCAACCACGATGCAAATAAAACCCACGCCCCCAATTTCGTGCCTCAAATTTTTTAAAGAATATGTGGGGATTATTCGCGTAAAGACGATATATCTAAAAACAGGCCAATGTAAAGACAGTTTCTCTGAGAACTTTCTTCTTTCTTACAAAATACTGCTGATCATAACTATGAGCACCCTGCATTAGCTTTACTGCATCTTAATTTAATTTCACGCAGTATACTACCACCCTGCGAAAATACAAATTCCCAATTCTGGAAATGATCAACTTGTTCCAGTTTTGTATTCCTGACCTGAAATTCAATCCGCTTACTCTTAGCAAAACTGAATTTACAATTTTTATTTTTTATTATTTCAAGATATAAAAATGAAACCTGTTTTTAAACAATATTATATTAGCATTAGTAAGTGAAGGAATGGTGCAGAATACGTCTATACAGGTAGAAAAAAATTTACAGTCCATTAGCACACTATTCAAAATAAAGAATTCATACATACTTAAAAATTGTTATCATAAGACCAAAGCATCAAACCAGTGGTGGTGATTTCAAGGGAAAGTATCGCGTAATGATCCTCTCGTAATGAAGAGGTCTGATGCTTCAAGGATGAAGTTATTTGCAAAATAAAGAGAAGGGACAATAAAAGGAGTGAAAATGAAGACTCCTAAGCTCTCAAAATAAAACACCAAAAAACAAGAAAGAGAAGCAAGTGCATTTCAGGATGTATGATGGGAAATATAAAGGCTATGGCAGATAACACCTATTAACACATTACTGCCGATACCAAAGCCCACTCTTGTTTGGCTGACCGAACATCGCTGGCAGCTCCCAAGCGACTCATGTTCTCAAGACCTGTACATTCGGTAACATCTGTTAGATTTTCTGGAACTAACTGGTGGTCAAGGTTGAGATAATCTTGGTGATGAAGGTTTTGCTTATTCCATGCTACCACTCCTTTTAGTTCTTCAGTTTTATGCTTCATTTGTTTTTCTGATTTCCTTTTCACAAAGTTTAATAAGCCATGTAGTGGGTAGGATGGCTCTTCCCAGACTGACCGGGTGAAATGTTGAATTTTTTTTTTTTTTTTTTTTTTTTTTTTTTTACAACTTGCTTCACGTCGCACTGACGCAGATAGGTCTTATGGCGACGATGGGACAGGAAAGGGCTAGGAGTAGGAAGGAAGCGGCCGTGGTCTTAATTAAGGTACAGCCCCAGCATTTGCCTGGTGTGAAAATGGAAAACCATGGAAAACCATCTTCAGGGCTGTCGACAGTGGGGCTCGAACCCACTATCTCCCGAATACTGGATACTGGCCGCACCTAAGCGACTGTAACTACCGAGCTTGGTGAAATATTGAATGAGTTGTATGCAGATAAGCATTTGGAATGCCCAAGTGATGTTGAAGAACATAATTTTAATACTGAAAGCTCTTCTGAAGAAAGTTTCAATAATGATTATGATATACACCCTTCATAACAATGTGAATTTGTGATGGTTGAGAATGAGGCTGAAAGTGATAGGTGTGAGAATGGAAGTGATATTTCTATTTCGTCTAATGTGTGTGTGTACGAGAGGAAGGGGGGAGGTAATTAATTGCGCATCAATATTAGGCATAATGGTAAAACTTGATAAATCCAAAAACATTGAATAACTACTAGGGCTTATTTTTGGTGACATTTCTTTGAACTTGTGGCAGAGTTGTATCACCAACAAACTGCTTCCTCACATTAAATATCCCCTAAGAGCTTGAGGTGTACTACTACTACTACTACTACTTATTTCTTCTTCTTCTTCTTCTTCTTCTTCTTCTTCTTCTTCTTCTTCTCCTCCTCCTCCTCCTCCTCCTCCTCCTCCTCCTCCTCCTTCTTTCAGCAAAGGCCAGCACACTCAAATCAACGTAAGGTACAAGCAGTTTCTCATGAGTGACTAGCAGCTGGTTGACTGAAAATCAAGGTTTTTTTAACCCTTAACCTTCCCTTTCTTTGAACTTGTCCTAAATGGCCCCAAGTTAAGGACCAGAGGTGCCAACCTTTAAAGTGGGTTATCAGTAATTCCCCCCACCCAGTCAGAAAAAGTTTGAGTCAAATCCAAAGCATGCTACTCTCCTATTCATTATAACACGCCCTTTGCCCTCCCCGACAGCAATGTGTTCTAACGTATATCATATTACAAAATAGAATTTGCACATCACCTGTTAGTACCATGATAAAACAATCTTTGTAGCTCATTTCGCACCCAGTAGCTACTTTTCAGTGTAGGTATCCTTGAAGCATCCTTTCCCCTGAGATGACATTTTCGTCTTCTGGGCCTAAATTCTGTTTGAGACAACGTGAAAACTCCTTTTGAGGGAAATCTACTGTGAGGTACACTTAATACAGTACTGCAAATACACATTAGAGGTCCTATAGTGAAAAAGGGAAGAGCTCCTTCGTTCACAATGAATTTCACGACGCTGATGGGGAGCAATAGGAACTGAGGATCGAATAAGTTTAGATGCAAACTCACAAGCATTGAAACTAGGAGCGTTGAACAGTAATGTTCGAAACAATTGACGTATTCCTTATTTCCTTTGTTTTTTCACGATAATGTCACTTTCCCTCAACGATTTCCCCTTAGATGGTAATGCCATAAGCGTAACAGGAAATCTAAAATAACTACGTACAATCCGTAATAGTTGGCACCTCTGAAGGATCCACCTAGGATGCTGTGAAGTCAAATAAAGGACAGTCCAGCTACAGGAGTGAAAAAGAATCTTCCAAGGAGTGTGCACACTGTTTTCAGTGAAATGAGGTATGTGTGCCCCTGCAAAGAGATCATTGCTACACAGCCTACCACACCAGGAAACATTAGGAAACTTTCGGAAGGTCTCCAGTAAATTTCATCAAAATCAGTACAAGGTTAATGTTTCTATGCAACGCTTTAGCATTAAGTTGCTCAGAAAATGGCCAGGCATAAGGGAGGTGCAGTGTGAGGAGCACCCAGCCAGCAATGTGTTAAAATTTAATACTTGGTTCATAATGGACTTACCTGCCAAAACTTGGAGCACACAATAAGCACCGTTCTCTGATTGTAGGCACAGCAGGTCATACTCAGAGCATTTAGGCAACGGATCTGCTTACTCTCGTTCTCAAAGATGGGTTCCGACGCTTTAGACTCTTGTCCCATTAGCGTCCAAACCTTAACCGTACCAGTTGTGGTCAGGCCAAGCACCACGTCATCTGAATTACAAGAAAAAGGAACATATATTTAATACATGGTTTTAAACAGCTCAAATGCATCATCACCAAAAGGATTTAAAAAATATTCTACTATACTAATTAATGCCAGAAGACAAACAGCTAAAGAAATTAGGACAATTAAAAGAAATTATCAAAAGGAAATGCTTAGCACTATAGAGGAAATATTCAATCGCATAAAACAAGAGACTATTACAAAACATTCAAGCAATATCAATCTAAGTGGAAAAATGGCACACAATAATCAAGATAATGCTAACATCCTTGCAGAATACTTTAAAGAGTTACTTAATTGTGAGGATCCTGTGGAACATTTAGAATTTCACCCTAACCCAAAAAATAAAACTCCATTACAAAAGATTATACCACCAGTTTACAATGAACTGTAAACAGCAATTAATGCACTTAAAAACTACAAAGCAGCAGGAGAGAATCAAATAGTAGCAGAAATATGGAAGAATGCTAATGATCAGACTATTCAAAACCTACATAAGTACATCGTTGATATTTGGAACACAGAGAAGCTTCCCGAGGAATGGAATACAGCGATAATCCACCTGCTGCATAAGAAAGGTGATCGCTCCGATCTAAATAATTATCGGGGGATATCCTTGCTTGATATTACATACAAGATTTTATCCAAGATTATATACACAAGAATCCCAGAACAACTCGACCAAGAACTTGGAGAATACAGGGAGGATTTTGACCAGGTAGAAGCTGTCCAGATCAAATCATTAGTTTAAAATGGATAATGAAGCACCAAAGAGTTCGAAGTAAGGGTCAAGTCATCACGTTTGTAGATTTTTAAAAAAGCATACGACAGTATTCATTGTGACTCATTATTAAAAAGCCTTAAAGAATTTGGATTACACTAAAAACTTGTTAACTTCATTAGTATGACTTTTAAAAATACGAAGGCAAAAGTTAAATTTAGATGTGAATTATCAGAATCATTCACTATAAGAACTGGACTTCGACAAGGAGACGGACTTTCACCATCACCATCATCATCATCATCATTTCCCTGTATCCAGCTGTAGCCGGCTAGGGGCAAATATGGTTCCTCTCCACTTTCTTCGGTCTTTCCACCACTCCTCCTCCAACACTGTGTCCCAGTCCATTGTTGTTTAATTGTGCATTGGAGAAGGTTATGCATGAATGGAACAAGAAATGCCAACCAACTATCAAGATCGGTAGAAGTTTTAAACTCAACTGCCTTGCTTCTGTGGATGATTTAGCATTACTTGCAAATACAATAGAAGAGACTAAATTCCAAATTGAACAACTAGAAATTATAGCTAAGATGAAACACTATAATTCCATAGTTAAACCAGATGCAACGTATGCTAGTGAAACTTTATTAAAATTAAATGTAAAATATACAACAGACAAATTACAGAAAACTGATAGAAGAATTCTTAGAACAATTATTAATAAAAAACACCAAGGACATGGATATCACCAAATCCTCACTTGGGAGAATTTCAAATAGATCATGTTGCCATTGCACAAAAAGCAACACAAGAGATCCAAAATGTTAAAAGCCCTGAGAAGTGCTAACCTTGACTCTGACCACTATCTATCCAAGATCAAAATTAAGCTTCATCCAAGAAACACCAAAAGAGTTAAGATAAAGAAAACTAGCAAATTTGATACAGAAAAGCTGAAAACCAGCAAAGAATTCACTCAGAAACTTCAGTCTTTGGACACAGAAAATTGGGAACAACTGAAAAATGACATTGTTGAAATGGCTGAGGAGACAGTATTGCTAAAGAAACCTAAGAAGCATCCGTGGTGGACTCAAGAATGTGATGAAGCCATAACACAAAGACAAATCGCTCGGCAAAGATGGAATTCCCTGAAGAATCCAGAAAGATATGAAGACTTTCTGGAGGCTAGGAAACATGCAGCGAAAGTGATCCGCCAAGTAAAGCGCGCATTTGACAAAAACCAACTGACACAGATCAAGCAGGACTTCAATAAGAATAATACTAGGGATTTCTACTGAACCTTCAAACACAACCTCACCAAGTACACCCCACCAAGTCTACATTTCCGAGATCACAATGAAAAAGTTGCCTACAACGACAAGGATAACAGCTAAATCTTGGCTAAATATTTTGAATCTCTTCTTAACTGTGAAGAACCAGAATCAGAATTCACCTTATAAGAATCCAGACATCCCAACCCAGACTCTTCTCCCCCCACAAAAGACGAAATCAAACAGATAATTACATCATTAAAGAACAACAAAGCACCTGGAGAAGATGCGATAACTGCTGAACTCTGGAAGTCTGCAGGTGAAAAGGCGATCGAGAAACTAACTGAGATCATTCGCGAGATCTGGGAAACAGACAAGATCCCAAATGATTGGATAGCAGCCCTGATTCATCCCCTACATAAGAAAGGTGACAAAACAGATGTAAACAACTATTGCGGCATCTCCCTTCTCTCAGTAATATACAAAATTCTCTCCAAAGCCCTTCAAACTCTGACAGAAGAGCAACTTGATTCACAGTTGGGTGAATACCAAGGAGGCTTTAGAAAAGGACGATCTTGTGCAGAGCAGATCATGAACCTTAAGTCTGTCCTGTCGTACCTAAAATCCAGGAATAAGAATTTTGTAGTTACTTTTGTTGACTTCCAAAAGACCTACGACTCCATAGATCAACACACTCTCCTCCGCATTCTGAAGGAAATGGGCTTAGACAACAAAACGAGAGCTATCATTCAACAGACCTTAACCAGCACTACGTCCAGGGTGAAATTCAGGGGAGAAATTTCGAACATCTTCGAAATCAACACTGGTGTTAGGCAAGGGAATGGACTATCACTGCTTCTCCTCAACTGCGTTCTGGAGAAAATCATTCGGGAATGGCACAAGGAGATGTGCAAGGAAGAGGTTGAGAATGGCCTTAGAATAGGATATAAGAAAGATGATCTTATCATAGACCGCATAGCTTTTGCAGATGACCTAGCGAATTTTTCTGATTCCCTAGATACTGCTGAAAAACAAATTAACCAACCGAGAATCCAAGCAGCAAAAGCTGGCCTCCAAATCTCTTTCCAAAAAAACAGAGTTTATAACCAACATCAAGCCAGCTCTCAGAGAGCTCATTGTGGAACAGGGAAAAATCAAGCAGGTGGAAAAGTTTAAGTACTTAAGCGAGTGGATAGTACCTAACAACTCTGAGAAAGAAGCAATCATGTGCAGAATCAACAAGATGGAGGTGGCATATCAGCTGACTAGGAATGTCTACAACAAAAGATCAGTGTCCATCAACGCCAAGCTTAGGCATTATTGTTCGGTTGTATGCCCGGAAGCACTGTACGCAGCAGAATGCCTTGCAATGAACAGAAAAGGTCTGATGGAGAAGCTAGAAGCTGAAGGGAAAAAAATCCTGAGAAAGATTCTTGGACCAATCAAAGAAAATGGTGAGTACAGGAGACGACACAACAGCGATCTGTACCAGCATATGGAGAGGATAACGGACACGATTCGGAAAAGGAGGATTAATTTTTATGGAAATATAGCACGCATGAGCACACAGCAACAGACCAATAGGATCTTTTCCTACTTTCTTAACAAGAAAACCAAGGAACCCTGGTTTATCGAAGTTGAAAAAGACCTTCAAGAAATAGGAATCACACTCGAAGACATCCAGAAACGTGCTCCTCTCCAGAAAAAGCTCCAGGGATACAAGAGGTTCCAAGAAAGGCCAAAGTTGAAAACAGGCAAGAAGTGGACCGATGAAAGAAA
The DNA here is from genome assembly GCF_040414725.1 of Anabrus simplex. NCBI lineage: Eukaryota > Metazoa > Arthropoda > Insecta > Orthoptera > Tettigoniidae > Anabrus > Anabrus simplex. Next base: position 130,839,700 of record NC_090269.1, read on the forward strand.
GGAGGCTCACAGAACGAGAATGCGTGAGTACTGGGGAAGAATTAGGGCTCAAGGATGCAAACGGTTGAAATAGCATGGTCTACAGCGGGCTGAAACAAAGAAAGAAAATAAAAAAACACCAAGTTGATGGACAGTGGAGATTGTTGCCTAACATTGTCTATCGTGAATGTGAATCAGTAATATCTACAATACATAAAAGAAAAATTTCCTTTTTCTGTCATGTATCAAGATTACGAGACACCAAGATATTGAAACAACTACTTAATTACTTTTTGAAAAATAAAATCAATAATAATTGGTTCAAAGAAGTTCAGGATGATTTGGAAGAATTGGGTATAACTCAGCAACAAATCAAAGACAAAAAAGAGAAGAGGATTTTGAAGAACAAAAGCATAAGTCTCAAACTACAAACAGTTGAACGGAAACAATATACTATATCGGACACACAAAGGGCTTCCAGGTCGGAGAGGATGAGAAAGCTCTGGGAAAAGAAAAAGAAGAAATTAACTCAAAGTGCTCCAATGTGGGCATAAAATATGTAAATAAATAATACTAGCCAAAGAATCTCAAAAAATTGGTATTTCCAGATGTTCAAGAGCAAAAGTAAATTCTTGTAAATATCTTCTATCATGAATATCAGCTGCCTTCTTTATATCTCTGGCAATGGTTTCAAGAGTAAAACAAGTAACTAATCTGATATCTGTTCCATACTGAAGATAACAATAAGTAAAATTCTTTCAAGAATATAATTTACTTTGTCCAACCATTCAATATTCAATACGGAACAGATATGAGATTAGTTACTTGTAACTTGATAGCCAACCAAGCAAATTATCATTTACACAGATATAATTGTACTGAACAGGTGGACACAGAAAATTTTATTCTTGAAAGAATTTTACTTAGAGTAAAACAATGTAACTGTTACCCCTTTTAATATTTCTGCCAGCTACAAAGCATTAAATGAGGCTGTATATAGTGGCATACAAAATAATAAAATTGATACTTAAAAAATCATCAAAAAAAAAGGCATAATGGAAGGAACAATGTTTATGATAAAAACTTACAAGAAGAGCAGCTTACTAATTCTAGCCTCAATTCCATACATAAACCCCATGGCACTATTTTTTTTTTTTTTGCTACTTTCTTTACATCGCACCGACACGTCTTATGGCGATGATGGGATAGGAAAGGCCTAGGAAGTGGAAGGAAGTTGCCGTGGCCTTAATTAAGGTACAGCCCTGGCATTTGCCTGGTGTGAAAATGGGAAACCACGGAAAACCATCTTCAGGGCTGCCGACAGTGGGGCTCGAACCCACTATCTCCCGATTACTGGATACTGGCCGCACTTAAGCGACTGCAGCTATCGAGCTCGGTAAGCCCCATGGCACTACAGCCCTGACAGGTCCCATGGCCAACTAAGCGTCCACCGGGCGAACTGTCCATGCGGTCAGGGGCGCGCGGCTGTGAGCTTGCATCCGGGAGATAGTGGGTTTGAATCCCACTGTTGGCAGCCCTGAAGGTGGTTTTCCGTGGTTTCCGATTTTCACACCAGGCAAATGCTGGGGCTGTACCTTAATTAAGGCCACGGCCGCTTCCTTCCAACTCCTACGCCTTTCCTATCCCATCGTTGCTATAAGACCTATCTGTGTCGGTGCGACGTAAAGCCACTAGCAAAAAAAAAAAAAAAAAAAAAAAAAAAAAAAAACTATACGACCAATGCTCAGCCTGCATAGTATGAAGTGATGCATGGTCAGTGCAACGAATCCTTTCGGCTGTTATACTTTGTTTTCTAGACCGGGGTCGCCACCTCACAGTCAGGTAGCTCCTCAATTATAATCACGTAGGCAGAGTGGACCTAGAATCAACCCCCAGGTCCAGGTAAAAATCTCTGACCTGGCTGGAAATCAAACCCAGGGTCTGCAGGTGAGAGGCAAGCCTGCTACCCCTAGACTGCAGGATTTGCCAATTCTAAATACACACATATTAGTACAGACCCCGAAACCCCCCTTGGCACAACAGCCCCGAAGGGCCATGGCCTACCAAGCGACTGCTGCTCAGCCCAAAGTCCTGCAGATTACGAGGTGTCGTGTGGTCAGCACGAAGAATCCTCATGGCCATTATTCTTGGCGTTATCATCAGGTAAAAATCCCTGAATCAAACGCAGAGCCTCTGGATGAGAGGCAGGCACGTTACCCCTACACCCTGGGGCTGGTCATATTACTATAGATACTACTCAAAAGCACATTATTGGATAGACTTCACATATATTAAATACCAAACAACACAAGAATAAGAGCTCAACTAGGGAGGTTGGACAAGGAAGATGAGAGAGAGGAGCTGAAACTTAGTGAAAATGTTACCAGGTTCATTCAAGAATTCTACAGATGCTGCCTGCATTTCACAAACTGAGAGCTTCTGGAGCTTCAGATATAGTTAGCTCCTAAACAAGGCAAATATTACTGAATTGCCACGAGATTTAAGAGTTATTTTAATAAAAAGAACTAAAATTACACAACACTTCAGTCATAATTTTCAAATTTCACTGAGATATTATAATGGAGCAAAAATGCTTTGAGCTTAGGGACAAATGATTCCTTTACTGAGAACCATTTGGAAGAAAGAGAAACAAATAAGAAATTTGAAAAAAAAAAGTGGAAAATCATGCTCTTAGCTGAGCACTGTATGCATACAACTGAGGATGTAATTAAATTCTTATCAACACAGCCCAACTGAGTTGCATAACGTACGCTTTCCACATGCAAGTAACTCCTACCACTCAAGAGTAAGAACTGTCTTGTTCAAGTTCTAAAAAACTGTTTCAGAAGAAGCCATTGCACAGTGAATTGTGGACATTTTGCAGAATGTTTCATCTGGGAACACAAAAATGAATATGCTCTGCATTTAGCATGTTTAATATGGTTCAAACCAGGCAAATTAAAGAAGAAAATAAAACAAAACAAAATACATCTCATCAAGTATTCGGTCCAAGGACAGGTCTGTTACCATGAAATGCCTCCAGGCAATGGCTCTCCTCACTGCTACCTACAGTAGCGCTTCACTCCTGTTTCTTCTAAGATATGTTTTAGGAATAAAATCCTATGTCTCCAAATGCCTTTTCCTAGTAATAGAGCTTTCCTCTTCTTTGAAATCATTTAAGAAAAGTCTAAGCCACAACTGATAGGGAATCTGCCACCTGGGCAAAAGCCCTAACTGGAGGAGAAAAATGATGATGATGATGATGATGATGATGATGATGATGATGATGACGACGATGACGACGGTTGTCATTAATGGAGAATGGTGTAAAGTGTGACCCCACCAGAAAAGACATTGTGTTCTTTTGCCTAACTCTGCGCATCTTTAAGCATCTTGCACAAAAATCACACTTCAAAAGCCTCCAAGTATTTAATATCACTTGTATTTGCCATCCAGGTCTCTGAGCCATACATTTATATGATTGTAATACATAGGTGGGGGTTGACATAAGGTAAATGCAACAAAAACCAATAGCAATACTATACGCACCTTTCCTCTTGGCAGGCCTCAGGATATGTAAAGCACTAATCCAGTCAGGATTAACACGTGATGACAACATGAAGAGTATCTCCAAGCTGAAGGGATCCATAACCAATACTTCAGCATAGTAGCCATTGCAGAAAAGTCGCACATCATCCGCTCCGCACATGTGGTATGCCTGTTATGACAAAATTAATAGAATGTATATATAATGATAAGACAAAACTATATGTTATAGAAACAGGTGATGAGCAAGGTGATCAACAAAGAATGAACTAACAGCATTTTAGTCTTAAATATTCAGTAACCTATTGTTGTGACTATTTCATATGCACGAGCCTTCTCTGGTAAGCTGTTGCTATCCACTTGTTTCCTTAACTCCTAGAATTATATGAAGAATTTACAACACTCACCCTTCATTAATAAACAGCATTCACATGCACTGGGGATATACCAAAGACGATGGGTTGGGATATAGGCCATATCAGGAGTACTTATATGATTACTGTTTGCTTGAAGGAGTTATACCAAATGAATGGAGAGTTGCTATACTAGCCCCTGTGTACAAAGGAAAGGGTGATAGACATAAAGCTGAAAATTACAGGCCAGTCAGTTCTCATGTGTTGCATGTAAGCTTTGAGAAAGCATTCTTTCTGATTATATTAGACATGTTTGTGAAATTAATAACTGCTTTGATAGACGGCAGTTCAGATTTACAAAACGTTATTTTGCTTATGCTTAACTTGTAGGATTCCAGCAAGATATAGCAATTATCTTTGATTCAGGAGGTCAAATGGACTGCAGCACAACTGACCTATCTAAGGCATTTGATAGGGTAGATCATGGGAGACTACTGGCAAAAATGAGTGCAACTGGACTAGATAAAAGAGTAAATGAATGGGTGGCTACATTTTTTGAAAATATATCTCAGAGAATTACAGTAGATGAAGCCTTATCTGATCCTGTAATCATTAAGAGGGGAATTTCTCAAGGCAGTATTATTGGATAGATAGATAGATAGATAGATAGATATATAGATAGATAGATAGATAGATAAATGATATGAGTAAAGAAAAGGATGTAAAGGAGAGGGCAAACAAGTCTCTGGTAAGATGCCAACTAGAGTATGGACCCAGTGTATGGGACCCTCACCACAATTACTTGATTTGAGAACTGGAAAAACCCAAAGAAAAGTAGCTTGATTTGTTCTGGGTTATTTCTGACAAAATAGTAATATGAAAATGTTGCAAAGTTTGGGCTGGGAAGACTTGGGAATAAAGAGACGAGCTGCCTGACTAAGCGGTATTTAACTTCAATGGGAGGAAATTAATTTTCCTTTTTAAATAAGTCCACCTTATCAATTAGAGCATACAATTAGAAAAATTACACATATATATTAAAATGAATAAAACAGGACATGTTTTGTCCTCTTATCAGGCATCTTCAGCTGTTTGAAAAAGATAACTAAAAAGTACTAGGCTACTAGAGTAGAGTTCTTAAAAATACCTGAGAACAGTATTTTTTTCGAAATGTCTATAAAACGGGAGACATTGAAGATGACTTCATCTAAAAGGTTTGTAAAAAATGACCACTTGAACAAGTGTAAACAATAAGCATTATTATCACACGACTTATTAAGTCTTTTAAATACTTATTGAAAAATATATAATTCAAACACAAAAGCATTTGTCTTCTCGTATCTGCAGTTGTACAGGACTGCACTTTTAAGTAATGTCACTGCTTTGGTTTGAGCAAACTTATAAAATTGAAGTGCGAAAGATCCATGAAGTGTACAAATACGTAGTTGTACGGGGAAGGGGACTCCTTTAAAATTCCATTAAGACAGTGTGGTCTTAGTTGTAGAAATCGAACATGAAGTGCGTATCTTGTACAAGATCCCCTTAGTTAAGCAGCTACAGCCAAATCACTTAGCGATAGAGTGCTCTGCTTTACTGACAGCTGTAACTTAACGCGTGTTGTGTCTGTGTGATAAATATTAAAAACAAAGCAGTGACACTACTTACTTACACAGCCATACGGGCAGGCTGGATAGTGGTTTTGTACACTTTAACCTTCGATTTGACTGGTGTTTGTCCAAGGTACTTGAACTTTTACATTAATACCAAAACAGTACTTATTATCCTCTGAAGTCAATACATTAGTATCATAAGATGAGTGTTAATTAGATATGCTTCAACTTGCTTCGAATCGTTTTCAGCAAAACACCTTGAATTAAAGCAACATTAAGATTAAAATCGAAAGGGGGGTAGCAGCATTTCGGAAGTTGCAAGGGCGGCAGTTAGATGACTGACTGATATGGCCTTGTAATAATACTCAACATGGCTTAGCTGTGTTGATACTGCTACACGGCTGAAAGCAACGAGAAACTACAGCCATAACTAACTCCCAAGGACATGCAGGTCACCCTGTATGAACGATGTACTGATGATGGCTTCCTCCCGGATAAAATATTCTGGAGGTAAAGTAGTCCCCCATTCGGATCTCCGGGTGGGGACTACATGAGAGGGGACGATCATCAGGAAGATGGATACTTACATTCTGCGAGTCGGAGCGTGGAATGTTAGAAGTTTGAATCGTAGTGGTAGATTAGGGAATCTGGAAAGGGAGATGGATAGACTAAAGTTAGATGTAGTTGGTATAAATGAAGTACGTTGGCAGGGAGAACAGGATTTTTGGTCAGGCAACTACCGAATTATCAACACAAAATCAAACAGAGGAAATGCAGGAGTTGGTTTAATAATGAATAAGAAAATAAGACAGCGGGTAAGCTACTACGACCAGCATAGTGAAAGAATTATTGTCGTCAAGATAGACACCAAACCAATGCCCACCATAATAGTGCAGGTCTATATGCCTACTAGCTCAGCGGATGATGAGGAAATCGAAAAAATATATGAAGAGAGAGAAGATTTAATACAATATGTAAAAGGTGACTAGAATCTAATTGTGATGGAAGACTGGAATGCAGTGGTAGGCCAAGGAAGAGAAGGTAATACAGTAGGAGAATTCGGATTGGGAAAAAAGGAACGAAAGAGGAAGTTGGCTGGTTGAATTCTGCAGTGATCATAATTTAGTCCTTGCCAATACTTGGTTCAAACACCACAAACGACGGCTTTATACGTGCATGAGACCTGGAGACACTGGAAGGTATCAAATAGACTTCATTATGATTAGGCAGAGATTCAGAAACCAGGTGTTGGATTGCAAAATTTTCCCAGGAGCAGACGTGGACTCCGACCACAACTTGTTGGTCATGAAATGCCATCTGAAGCTGAAGAAATTGAAAAAAGGAAAAAATGCAAAAAGATGGGATCTAGACAAGTCAAAAGAAAAGAGCGTGAGGGATTGTTTCAAGGAACATGTTGCACAAGGGCTAAATGAAAAGGCTGAAGGAAACACAATAGAGGAAGAGTGGATAGTCAAGAAAAAAAAAGTCAGCAGGGCTGCTGAAGAAATGTTAGGAAGGAAGAAAAGATCAACTAAGAATCAGTGGATAACTCAGGAGATACTAGACCTGATTGATGAATGATGAAAATACAAGAATGCTAGAAATGAAGAGGGCAGAAAAGAACACAGGCGATTAAAGAATGAAGTGGATAGAAAGTGCAAGGTAGCTAAGGAAGACGGGCTGAAGGAGAAGTGCAAGGATGTTGAAGGTTGTTAGGAAATTTGTTTGGAAGGGTAATAGGGAGGTACATTCAGGGAAACGGGATGGCCTAGGGAGCGGTGATAAGGGAACAGGGAACTGGAAATCAAGTAGGGATGACATAAAATTGTTAGTGTTGAACTGTAGAAGTATTGTAAAGAAAGGAATAGAATTAAGTAATTTAATAGATATATATTTACCAGATATTGTAATAGGAGTTGAATCATGGCTGAGAAATGATATAATGGATGCAGAAATTTTCTCACGGCACTGGAGTGTGTATCGTAGAGATAGGATAGGAAAGGTGGGAGGGGGAGTTTTCATTCTGGTGAAAGAAGAATTTGTAAGCTACGAAAAAGTTAAAGATGAGACACATGAAATTCTAGGTGTAAGGCTCATTTCTAAAGATAATAGGCAACTTGATATATTTGGAGTGTACAGATCGGGAAAGGGTAGCACTGATGCGGATTCGGAATTATTTGATAGGATAGTCAGCTATGTGGGAAACGACATGGAAAGAAATGTGATTGTAGCGGGAGATCTGAATTTGCCAGATGTCAATTGGGAAGGAAATGCGAACGACAGGAAAATATGTCCTTAATATGGGAAGGACAGCTGATTCAGAAAGTGATGGAACCAACCAGAGGGAAAAATATTTTGGATGTGGTGCTGATAAAACCAGATGAGCTCTATAGGGAAACTGAAGTAATAGATGGTATTAGTGATCATGAAGCTGTTTTTGTGGTAGTTAAAAATAAATGTGATAGAAAGGAAGGTCTCAAAAGTAGGACTGTTAGGCAGTACCATATGGCTAATAAAGCAGGTATGAGGCAGTTTCTAAAAAGTAACTATGATCGGTGGAAAACGGTAAATAAAAATGTAAACAGACTCTGGGATGGGTTTAAAGAAATTGTTGAGGAATGCGAAAACAGGTTTGTACCTTTAAGGGTGGTAAGGAATGGTAAAGACCCACCTTATTATAATAGAGAAATAAAGAGACTAAGAAGGAGGTGCAGACTGGAAAGAAATAGAGTTAGAAATGGCTGTAGAAGTAAGGAGAAACTGAAGGAACTTACTAGAAAATTGAATCTAGCAAAGAAGGCAGCTAAGGATAACATGATGGCAAGCATAATTGGCAGTCATACAAATTTCAGTGAAAAATGGAAGGGTATGTATAGGTATTTTAAGGCAGAAACAGGTTCCAAGAAGGACATTCCAGGAATAATTAATGAACAAGGGGAGTGTGTATGTGAGGATCTTCAAAAGGCAGAAGTATTCAGTCAGCAGTATGTAAAGATTGTTGGTTACAAGGATAATGTCGAGATAGAGGAAGAGACTAAGGCCAAAGAAGTAATAAAATTTACGTATGATAACAATGACATTTACAATAAGATACAAATGTTGAAAACTAGAAAAGCGGCTGGAATTGATCAGATTTATGGGGATATACTAAAGACAATGGGTTGGGATATAGTACCATATCTGAAGTACTTATTTGATTGTTTGGCCGAAGGAGCTATACCAGATGAATGGAGAGTTGCTATAGTAGCCCCTGTGTATAAAGGAAAGGGTGATAGACATAAAGCTGAAAATTACAGGCCAGTAAGTTTGACATGCATTGTATGTAAGCTTTGGGAAGGCATTCTTTCTGATTATATTAGACATGTTTGTGAAATTAATAACTGGTTCGATAGAAGGCAATTCGGTTTTAGGAAAGGTTATTCCACTGAAGCTCAACTTGTAGGATTCCAGAAAGATATAGCAGATATCTTGGATTCTGGAGGTCAAATGGACTGTATTGCGATTGACATGTCTAAAGCATTTGATAGGGTGGATCATGGGAGACTACTGGCAAAAATGAGTGCAATTGGACTAGACAAAAGAGTGACTGAATGGGTTGCTATATTTCTAGAAAATAGATCTCAGAGAGTTAGAGTAGGTGAAGCTTTGTCTGACCCTGTAATAGCTGAGAGGGGAGTTCCTCAGGGCAGTGTTATCGGACCTTTATGTTTTCTTATATATATAAATGATATGAGTAAAGGAGTGGAATCGGAGGTAAGGCTTTTTGCGGATGATGTTATTCTCTATAGAGTGATAAATAAGTTACAAGATTGTGAGCAACTGCAACGTGACCTCGAAAATATTGTGAGATGGACAGCAGGCAATGGTATGTTGATAAACGGGGCTAAAAGTCAGATTGTGAGTTTCACAAATAGGAAAAGTCCTCTCAGTTTTAATTACTGCGTTGATGGGGTGAAAGTTCCTTTTGGGGATCATTGTAAGTATCTAGGTGTTAATATAAGGAAAGATCTTCACTGGGGTAATCACATAAATGGGATAAATAAAGGGTACCGATCTCTGCACATGGTTATGAGGGTGTTTAGGGGTTGTAGTAAGGATGTAAAGGAGAGTGCATATAAGTCTCTGGTAAGACCCCAACTAGAGTATGGTTCCAGTGTATGGGACCCTCACCAGGATTATCTGATTCAAGAACTGGAAAAAATCCAAAGAAAAGCAGCTCGATTTGTTCTGGGTGATTTCCGACAAAAGAGTAGCGTTACAAAAATGTTGCAATGTTTGGGTTGGGAAGAACTGAGAGAAAGAAGAAGAGCTGCTCGACTAAGTTGTATGTTCCAAGCTGTCAGCGGAGAGATGGCGTGGAATGACATTAGTAGACGAATAGGTTTGAATGGCGTCTATAAAAGTAGGAAAGATCACAATATGAAGATAAAGTTGGAATTCAAGAGGACAAACTGGGGCAAATATTCATTTATAGGAAGGGGAGTTAGGGATTGGAATAACTTACCAAGGGAGATGTTCAATAAATTTCCAATTTCTTTGAAATCATTTCGGAAAAGGCTAGGAAAGCAACAGATAGGGAATCTGCCACCTGGGCGACTGCCCTAAATGCAGATCAGTATTGACTGATTGATTGATTGATTGTTGTATGGTTCTAGGAAAGGTAGATGCTGCATACAGGAAAATCAAGGAAATCTTTGGAGAAAGGAAATCTAGGTGTATGAATATTAAGACCTCAGATGGAAAGCCACTTCTAAGGAAAGAAGACAAAGCAGAAAGATGGCAGGAACATATCTAACAGTTGTATCAAGGTGAAGATGTAGATAATTTTGTTCTGGAACAAGAAGAGGGTGTTGATGCTGATGAAATGGTAGACCCAATTTAGAGGTCAGAGTAGACAGAGCTGTGAGCGACCTAAATAGCAACAAGGCACCTGGAATTGATGACATTCCCTCTGAATTACTGACTGCCTTAGGAGAAACCAGTATGGCAAGGCTATTCCATTTAGTGTGTAAGATGTATGAGACAGGAGAAGTCCCATCTGATTTTCGGCAGAATGTTGTTATACCTATTCCCAAGAAAGCCGGTGTTGACAGGTGTGAAAACTATCGCACCATTAGTTTAGTATCTCATGCCTGCAAAATTTTAACACGTATTATTTAGAGAAGAATGGAAAAACAAGTTGAAAATGAGTTGGGAGAAGATAAATTTGGCTTCAGAAGAAATGTAGGAACACGTGAAGCAATTCTGACTTTACGTCTGATCTTAGAGGATCGAATCAAGAAGGACAAGCCCACGTACATGGCATTCGTAGATCTAGAAAAGGCATTCGATAATGTTGATTGGACCAAGCTATTTAAGATTCTGAAGGTGATTGGGATCAGATACCGAGAACGAAGAATTATCTACAATCTGTATAAAAATCAGTCTACAGTGATAAGAATCGAGGGCTTTGAAAAAGAAGCAGCAATCCAGAAAAGAGTGAGGCAAGGGCTGCACCTTGTCCCCCCTCCTTTTCAATGTTTACATAGAACAGGCAGTAAAGGAAATCAAAGAGGAATTTGGAATGAGAGTCACAATTCGAGGGGAGGAAATAAAAACCCTGAGATATGCCGATGATATTGTTAATTTGTCTGAGACTGCAGAAGATGTGGAGAAGTTTCTGAATGGTATGGACGGAGTCTTGGGTGAGGAGTACAAGATGAAAATAAGTAAGTCCAAAACAAATTAATGGAGTGCAGTCATACGAAGTCAGGTGATGCAGGAAATATTAGATTAGCAAATGCAGTCTTAACGGAAGTAGATGAAAATTCTTACTTTGGTAGTAAAATAACTAATGATGACAGAAGTAAGGAGGACATAAAATGCAGGCTAGCACAAGCAAAGTAGAGTTTTCTTAAGAAAAGAAATTTCCTCACTTCAAACATTGATATAGGAATTAGAAAGATGTTTTTGAAGACTTTTGTATGGAGCGTGGCATTGTATGGAAGTGAAACATGGACGATAACTAGCTCAGAACGGAAGAGAATAGAAGCTTTTGAAATGTGGTGTTACAGAAGAATGCTGAAGGTGAGATGGATAGATCGAATCATGAATGAAGAGGTACTTAATCGAATTGGTGAGAGGAGATAGATTTGGCTCCATTTGACGAAAAGAAGAGATAGAATGATAGGACACATCTGAAGACACCCAGGACTTGTTCAGTTGGTTTTTGAAGGAAGTATAGGTGGTAAGAACGGTACGGGTAGACCAAGGTATGAATATGACAAGCAGATTAGAGCAGATGTAGGATGCAGTAGTTATGTAGAAATGAAAAGGTTAGCACAGGATAGGGTGCTGGAAAGCTGCATCAAACCAGTCTGTGGACTCAAACAACAACAAGATTAAAATCTATATATATAAAAAGAAGAGTTTTGTCCGTACATTGCTCAAAACTTAAAAAGGATGGTATTTCTGTGTCAGTCATGTCCATAGTAACAAGGAAATGCATTTTTTAATTTTCTGTAATTTCTGTCTGTATGTATGTACACGCATCACGAGAAAACGGCTGAAGAGAATTTAATGAAAATCGGTATGTAAAGTCTAAGAATAAGTCACTACAATCTAGGCCATAAATAATCTTTTTCACTCTGAGAGAAATGGTAGTTTAGGGGAAGGCCAACAATTTTAATCACAAATATTTATGTTATTAGAGGTCCTATCTTAATTAAAATAGGTATGCAAAGTCGGCAAATAAGTCGCTACAATCTACGCCATAAATAATCTTATTCACGCTGAGAGAAGTGTAGTTTAGGGGAAGGCCTAAAATTTAATTCTCAAATGTGTGTTATTAGTTGTCCCATCGTAAATAAAATCGGTTTGCAAAGTTGGGGAATAAGTCGCTACAATCTAGGCCATAAATAACTTTATTCACGCTGAGCAAAATGGTAGTTTAGGGGAAGGCCCAATATTTAATTCTCGAATATTTGTGTTATTAGTGGTCTTTTGACAATTACTATATAAATAAAGTTACAGTACATAGTATTACATTTCCGATCATTTATGTCATATATTTTGACCGTACCGGCTATGATAACGGAGATATTCATTAATATGGATTTTTGTTGCTAAGATTATATCAGCGCCGTCACGAGAAAATGGGTAAACAGAATTAAATGAAAATCGGTATGTAAAGTCGGGGAATAAGGAACTACAGTCTACACTATAATTAATTTTAAGAGACGGCCTTATAATACAGAGTCGAAAGAAAACTGAATGTGAAGGCCTACAATACAGAAAGCTCAGAACATTGATCAACAATAACATTACATTGACCATTGTTTGTTGTGATTTGCTTTGTGTCTCTGCTACCATTCATTTCTGAAAGATGGGATTGCTGCTGTATACGGAGTTTTTTTTTTTTTTTGCTCTACGTCGCGCCGACACAAATAGGACTCATGGCGACGATGGGATACGAAAGGGCTAGGAGTGGGAAGGAAGTAGCCCCCACATTAATTACGTGACAGCCCCAGCATTTTCCTGGTGTGAAAATTGAAGACCACGGAAAACCATCTTCAGGACTGTCAACAGTGAAGTTCGAACCCACTACCTCCCGGATCCAAGCTCACAGCTATGCGCCCCTAACTGCACAGCCAACTCACCCGGTTGTACCGAGTATAACAGCCTGCCTGAAAATTGGCGGGAAGTAGCTGGGGAGTTAGATAAATTTCCGATACTACTGATACGTAACAAACTGGTTCATCATAGCATTCGAGCTATTCAATACCTACTCTGAGGCACTGATTGGAATGAGTAGTGTGCATATTTAATGGAATAATGGCGGAGAAGTGTTCACGGCAGTCTGCGGTCTGGTCATTGCAGCGCTGGAACTTTGGACTGTTAGATCGGCGCCGTAGTACTGTTCATTAAAAGTGAGAAAATGTGCAGTTTATTAATTTGATCGAGTATTTTATATAACAATGCTTTTAATCACTACATTCCCTCTGACGACTTCAGGTAGGAAAACCACAAAGTCTTTCTTTCTGAGAATCCCGTAGCGAAGCACGGGTACATCAGGTAGTTATGGAATATACATTAAAATATTGCTTAAAGTTCATGATAAAGTAAAACAGAGGGTACAAAGTGCATTTTAGCATGTCTGTTCTGGTTCAGAATGTTGTGATGCTCAGCCTCTTGTCCATGAGTAAAAACTCTAATATTTTCTGTCCAGATGTCTCTACAGTATAGAATTATTATTTTTATTATTATTATTATTATTATTATTATTATTATTATTATTATTATTATTATTATTATTATTATTGTACTGGAATGTACACCCGCCCTGTTCATTTAAATGAAGCGCTTTGAAGAGCGCTATCTACCATCTAAAAGTTGCAACAACTAATACAAGAAGTCTGGACTTTTCTCTACAGATGTCTCTACCAAAAAACTTGTGTTATGCCCTCTGGTGTGAAGAGGGACTATTAAGATTGCAAAGTAATTTGTTATTTTAAGGTTTACTACACTGAACTGGTTATTCTTTGTTTTTGGTGTGTTAAAGTTTACAACACTTCTATCTCTTCCTGCCAACGGAATGTTTTGTATTTATTTGATCAACCAATTAGATTTCGGGGTGTGTCGGGCCTTAGCCCAGGGCTTTCTGGAACTTTACTATAAAAGCTGGCACATTTTTCGACCAGGTTGTCTTATTCATCACTCCAGTCCAGTGTGTGTTTATAAAGGAGGCGGGGAGCCTCGTCCATCGCTGAATAGTCCATCAGCTCAAGGTAATGGCAGTCCTGGTTTAATTAAGTGATAGTCTTTAATAGCTAGCTTGAGGAGAAGGTTTCCAATCTTTAATAATGCAATTTTAATTTCCTAAAATGTAAATGTAAAAACTTCTAATGTAAATTTCAAACAAGCCAAAGGAATTTAACCAAAATCAGGGAATAGAGAGTGACCTACCCTCTCGTAATCCCTATCAACTTGATTTTGAGGTTATTGTGATTTTGTAACCGTTTTCTATTTGTAATCTTTGTAACTTAAAAATTTTCTCCATCTAGTCACTTAAGTAGTATAGGCTTAGCCTCTGTAACTTAGGGTCATAAGCCCAAATAGGGTTTTAAGATTTTCATTTCAAATTTCAAGGGAAGCAAGTGTCCGCCTCTACACAATTTTGATTTGTGAGCCAATAACGTTAACCTATTGTTTTACACAAAGGCTCGGTAGAATGGGTATTCAATACCCCCCATGAATTTCTATTTCATTCCTTTCTGTGTAAAGATGTTCGACTGTTGAGCATCTAAAAATTTGTAAAATGTACGTTGAGCCTTTGATAGGCCTGGAAATTTCTGAAAATAGATTCCAAAGTGTAAATTTTATAGAGCATATATGCTCTTTCTATTCATGAAGAGGTGTTAACCTTTTAAGTGCTGAGTTACCAGTTGACTGGTACCTCAGTGCTGAGTTTTTCCTTCCAATGTAAAAAAAAATTAAAAAATAGAAGCCTCAATTTTTAACTTATCAGTGGGGTGATTAGCTTAAAATGTTTATAAATGTTGGATCTTTATAAATCTAAATGCAATGGAAAATCCTACCCTTATGTTCAACATCATTTTGAGAGAATACAAAATTACACTCTTTGTGCCCATGAGTACATCACATTTATACACAGTAAAGAGCCCAAAATAAAATGATTTCCTAAAAACTGTAGGCAATTAACACATGTAACGCCGTACGAGTACATATATTGTACCAGGAACGCTGGTCCAAGATAAAGTCCCCGCACTTCGAACTTGAATTACGTGCTGAGCGCCAACTCAACAGCTAGCTACAGCATGCAATTCATGTGCGACGTGGAGTTTATGATGTCACAGTCTGCCTCCCCTTGTGACAGAAAGATTACATCAGCCAGAGAACATTTGAAATGTTCTATGCCTAATAACTTTCCTTAGGATAAGAATTAAATTATGAGATTATCATCATCGTGTTGCCAAATATTTCGTCTCCATTTCCACCAAGTTTGGTGTAAATCTGGCGAAAGATAAAGAAGGTATTCAAGGAAATACAATTACTGCTATCTTCACAATTTGCGTATATAAGGAGGGCTAATACCCAACGCAGATCAGTGTGTCAATTACCACAGTCGAACCCGGTCGGTCGGCTCGTGGCAGTAGCGATGGAGCATCGAGTGACAGTTTAATTTCTACAGTGTTGGAAAGTAGAACTTCTTCAGTTTTGAGTGATTGAATACAACTTGTGCTTCACCGACATTAATATTTACATATGATTGATTATTTGAGATGAGTGTTTTAACACTTGTGTTTATTTTCCAAGTGCTCATATTTCAAAGTGAATGAGACGTTCTGATCAGTGATAGATTCTTGAACAGTGCTTGTATTTCGTCAAGTGATTGAAATATTTCGAGAGTTTCATTGACATAATAGTGTTATAAGACTTAGAATTTCTCAAGTGTCGAACATTGACAGGTGATTGAATATAACATTAACTTAAACTCTGTATCTACGTCACCAGACTTGCAATTTTCCTGTGTGTAAATAATCCTCAAACTCTTGGAAATATTTTCATAGGTGATAGACTACAACCGGTATATTTAACTTGTGTTTATCAACCTTACGGGTGATCGAACCAAGGACTGTTAACGAACAGAGTCGGTTTCAATTTAATTTCAATTAACACATGTGAATAGGAATAATTTCACAAGTAAAATATTTTCGTTTCCATCCGATCAAAGTGATTGTATTCAAGACTGTGTAAAAATTTAGGAATATTCATCAAGTGATTTATCAAGTGACAAAACTTCAACTTACGCCAAGTGTCACATTCTTCGAACTTACAAGGTCGATTTTATTGACATTCGACGATGTGAAATTACATCATCATATAGTTTTAAGTGGCTACTTATTTTGTGAGTTTGATTTTATTGACATTTCACTCCACTTGTCTTCCAAGTGTTAAGACTGAATAGCATGTTCAATTTTATTGACATTCCAGCTGCATTAAATGATTAATGTTAGCACAAGGAGTAGATTCCAGTGACATTCTACCATGTGTTAGTTATTGATTCATTCTTTGAGTACACGATTTCTACGTGTTATAAACCTTGTTTAAGATCATTACTGTATCACTTTCTTATTTGTGCAGAAGCCACTTTCCAAATTAACATGTCCAGGGCGTAAGCGCGTGTATTCACGTTCATCCTATACGTGACCAATATCGATGCTCATTCTACTAGAACTTCTAGACCGTCTCAATCTTCTAGAAATTCCAGAACGTCTAGAATTTCCATCATGGGAGGAATTGTGGTTCCATGGTGCAGACAGGAGACCCATGGTAGTATGAGAGTGGCAGCCGGACTTCAAGGACCGTCGCCAGCCATAGGACAAGGAAAGGACACTTCCCAGTATTTCTTCTGTACAGAGGTGACATGAAATTTGAACTTTTGTTAATAAACTCAGTTTTCTTTGAATGAGACATTATTTCAACAAACCTCTCTCCCTCTGTAGGACTCCATTTCTGTGCTATACATGCCCTGCATTGAATCTTATGCTCTTCTAGCCCAAGTACGGCATTTATGGTTACAATAATAAGAGTTTTGTCTGTACATTGCTCAAAATTTTATAAGAATGGTATTTCTGTATCGATCATGTCCACAGTAACAAGAAAATGCAGTTTTTACTTTTTCGTAATGTCTGTATGTATGTATGTATGTATGTATGTATGTATGTATGTATGTATGTATGTATGTATGTATGTACACGCATCACGAGAAAGCGGCTGAAGAGAATTTAATAAAAATTGGTATGTAAAGTCGGGGGGTGAGCCGCTACAATCTAGGCTATAAATCATTTTATTCACACTGAGTGAAATGGTAGTTTAGGGGAAGGCCTAAAATTCAGTTCTCAAATATTTATATTATTAGTGGTCATATCGATAAATACTACATAACTAACTATATATAGAATTAAATTTCTGATCATTTACGTCTTATGCATTTTTACCGTACCGGCTATGATAACACAGATATTCATGAATTTGGATTTTTGTTGCTAAGTCCATATCAACCCCGAGCCCCGACAAAATGGGTGAACAGAATTTAATGAAAATCGGTATGTAGAGTCGGGGAATAAGAAACTACAGTTTAAGCTATAAACAATGTTATTCACCCTGGGTGAAATGGTAGTTTAGGGGAAGGCAATTAAAATTTAATTTTTAAATACCTATGTTCTTGGTCCTATGGAAAAGTACTACATAACAAAACTTATAGAGAATACAATTTCCGATTATTTATGTTTTATTCAGTTTTACTGTACTGACTATGATAAGAGTGGTATTTCAGAACCGGAAGACAATTAATAATGTGAAGGCCTACGATATCAAAAGCGTGTAGTGTTGATCAAAAATAACATTACACTGACTGTTGTTTGTTGTAATGTTCTTTGTCTCTTATGCTGACATTCAACTCCGATAGATGGGATTACTGCTGCGTATAACAGTATAACAGCCTAACTGAATATTGGCGGGAAGTAGCTGAGGAGATAGATAACTTTCTTCTTTAGCATGCCATTCCTCTGGTTCATATATTTTCTGATACTGCTGGTACGTAACACACTGGTTCATCATAGTATGCCAGCTATTCGATACCTACTCTGACGCGCTGTTTTGAATGAGCAGCGTGCGCACTTAAGTCAGAGGCTCAGTTAGTAGTAGTATGAACTGGTCTAGAATTACAATTTAGACCTATTCCAAATTATAGTACCACAATTCACTAAATAACTCAAAATTCAACCCTGAAAAGAGCCGTTTCTTAAGAAATGCTTCTTCCTCTTCACTTTTATTAAATCTACATTCATTTTATTCCAAATTAGCAGCGAAGATGAGGTTTCTTCTCTGGCTTGGAGGAAAAATTGCCTCCACGTCAGATAGTTTTTTCCCCCGCCAGTGTAGTGAATTGAGATTTTCCGACTCATCGGGTACTCCCAAGAAACAGATAAGTAAACGGGCATAGTTTTTGCCTTGGGACTATCCACTATTTGAACCCCCCGCCGAAAAAAGGATTAAGATTGTTCACGGACCACGGATGTCTGCGTCTTGGTCATTCCAGCTCTGTAGCTTTGGACTGTTAGTTCGGCAGCATAGTACTGTTCGTTAAAAGTGAGAAAATTTGTGGTTTCTCATTTGATCGAGTATTTCATATGAAAGCATTGCTTTTAATCGCGCCATTCCTACTGACGTCATTGTAATAACCCATGTTCATTTTAGTCGGAAAAACCACTAAGAGAGTCTATCTGAGAATCTATAAAGGCAGGCGGAGAGTGAGTGTCTGCCATTATAAGGAAAACTCTCCAAGTTGATCGTGACTGGCGGTAGGCAAGCTGGCCTACCATTATAATGAAAATTCCCTAACCCAGTCTTCATATGAGAAAAGACGTTGGTGACTTCCCCGTCATGTTTCTAGGGCAACGTTAAGAGCTATGCAACTTCATACAATCTTGCTCACAACGTTTACACTACCTAACCTAGAATTCTGTATAAAATTTAGAATTCCGTAGCGAAGCACGGGTACATCAGTTAGTACTTTCTAAACCTGGAATGTGGTAGGAGTTCATGTTTTCCACCGGTTGTTTGTGATGCCGATTTTTTCAACCAGCTGCACCAACTCCACTGGCACAAAGGTTTTAGAAAAGTCAATGATTTTGCGGTTGTCATGAAACACTACTTGGCTCCCAGAGTCTGTCACAGTTACTTGAAAGTCTGGTGGAGAAAAATCATCCATGCACCATGAAAATAGTTATGAAATAGCTTTTGAACTCACCGTGTTTTTTTTCTTTTGTTTAGAAGGATCCATGTTGTGAGTTATTGTAGTCACGTCCTAGTTCGTGAACCATGGGCAACGACTGAGTGGCCTAGTAAGTGGTCCTGAGAGTCGGGATACCAGTTACTATGGAATGGGAGTGGGCAACTCAGACATATTCTGAGTCATGGCCCTCCTTGTGCTCAGGCGGCTAGGACTACACAATGCACCGGTGGTCCATAACCCGTTAGAGGAGAAATCCTCACTTGGACTATGTGTAAGTAGGGTAGCATCCTGCTTCATTAATTTACCGAGCTCAGAACATTGTAAGCAAGCCTCGGACCTATGGGAGTAACAGAGTCCCACTCCGATTTGAAAGGTGAGCAACTCCTTGGAAACAACTTAGTAAACAAAATGGAATTCAATAGGGAGCTATCAATATTAATGGTTCTTATGGAAGAAGAAGTAGAACTGGCTAAGTCTGCAAAGAGGATGCATCTGGATGTGCTAGGAGTAAGTGATACTCGGGTAAGGGGAGATAATGAGGAAGAGATTATAAAGTGTACTTGATGGGTGTAAGAAAGGGAAGGGCAGAGTATGGGGTAGGGCTGTTTATCAGGAATACCACTGCATGCAACATAGTTTCTGTTAGGCACGTAAATGAGCGAATGATGTGGCTAGATTTGGTAATTGGAGGAATTAGGACGAGAACTGTCTCAGTGAATTCACCATGTGAGGGTGCAGATGGGGATGAAGTTGACAAGTTTTATGAAGCATTGAGTGACATCGTGGGCAGGGTCAACAGCAAGGATAGAATAGTGCTAATGAGCGATTTCAATGTGAGAGTTGGAAATAGAACTGAAGGATACGAAAGGGTGATTGGTAAATGTGGGGAAGATATGGAAGCTAATGGAAATGGGAAGCCTTTGCTGGACTTCTGTGCTAGTATGGGTTTAGCAGTTACGAATACATTCTTCAAGCATAAGGCTATTCACCACTACACGTGGGAGGCTAGGGGTACCAGATCCATAATAGACTATATCTTAAGAGACTTCGAATTCAGGAAATCTGTTAGGAATGTACGAGTTTTCCGGGGACTTCTCGATGATACAGACCACTATCGGATCTGTAGTGAACTAAGTATCTCTAGGCCTAGGTTAGAGAAAGTGAAATCTGTCTGCAAACAAATAAGGGTAGAAAATCTCCAGGACAAGAAAATTAGACAGAAGTACATGGATATTGTACCGGACAGTACACCTCCACGCCGCTAGTTCAAATATTGCGCCAATTTAAACTCCTCTACAAGAGAAGTTTGGAACCTTGAAGGCTGAAATAATTCTACTATTTCTTAAAAGATGTCACAACGGTAAATGGTGTAATTTTGAAATTTTCTGAACTGTGTCCATTCCGACGTGTTTTTGTTTACTATCTAGCAAGAAGTGTGGACCTCCTCTTCTAGATGTCACTGCCTAAGAACTATAATTATGCACCCTAGTGCGAAGTGAAGGAACTGTTTTTTGAAAAAATTTGGTATTCATAAGTTTGTTCTTTGTTAAATTTCTTTCATTCATTTTTTGGGTTGGCAGTATAACCCTTCTCTTTCCGCCAGTTTTGAATTTAACCAATCAGTAACTTCTGTAAATTTTCCTCCAATCATAGCTTTCTTCCTCAGGTTTCCATGTGTAATCCCTAGTCTACCAATAAAGTTGAAGTGGTGTCTATTCATTCTTGAAAGGTCTCGAATTTTCCACGAGGGTATAAAAACTGCTGATTTTCTTGTCTCCGGGTCACTTCATCGACAACTTGCTTAGTGTGCAATTATGTAGCAGGGGGCGGAAGCGCCTCTTTCTTCGGGCAGCAGTTCATCAACAAGGTAATGGCTTGTTAACATCTTTATTTCTTGCTAGCTCAGCAGTTTTAACCCGCGGGGGAAGGTTCGAATCCTTTTTAATGTAAACCTTACTATATTCATGTAAATTAACCGTAATTTGGGATAGAGAATGCTTAACCCTCTCGAGCCCCCACTCATGTTGTTTTGAGGTGACTACGTTTTCATACCCGATTTTCTTCTCTTCTTAGTGTAATAAATTATTCTTCTATGAGTCACCTCCCTAGTATGGGATTAGCCCCTGTATAACTGGCCGAGTGCCACCTAGGTTTTAAGAAGTTTCATGTAGGAGTGCAAGCTACGCCTCCAGTCAATTTGGTTTTTTGGGCCATTTAATTAACCCAGAGTTTGTTTTCTTCATGTGAAGGCCCTGTAGGTTGGGTACAAGATACCCCTGTTTCACTGTATGTGTGCCTTAAGGGCAGTTAGGAATGAAGTTTGTTGTAGCCTTTGATAGGCTTGTAAAATTGAGAGCGGGTCTGCTCTTTTCCTCTTAACATTGTAATTAGGAGCAAGTGCTCCTCGTACTTAGGGGATTTTTGCCCTTCAGCTATGGTGGTTGTGAGCTGAGAGCTCAGGAATTAAACTTGGGGCTCGAAGCCCAAATCTTGTAAAGACTGTAATCTGTAAATTCTGAAATTGTTGATCTGCTACTTGGTACCTGTTACACCTTTGTTATTTGTTGTCATTTGTTGATTTTGGAAACGAAAATATAACCTTTGTTGAAGTTTTAAATTAACGTTAATTCTGTAGTTGAGACCTATTCCCGCCCGCACCTTCTTTCACCTCTAACTACCACGGATAACTCCGTAACAAGTGGTAGCAGAGCGTGGTTGAATGGGTCTCAATTTAGCCCCTTTTGACGGCTAAGACTTACTTTGTTTTGAACTCTAACAATTTTCTCAGTCGCTGGTTTTTCTTTGTTTTTTTTTTCTAAATTTGTAAATCATTCGTCATCATGTCTGGCCCTCGCGATGTCCTCCATCCCTTCTATTTTCATAAGGAGGAATTAATTTATGAATTATCTATTAGAAACGTTCAATCTGGAGGCACGGTTGCGGTGGATGCCAACAAACTTAAAGATTCCCTCACTTTGGCAATTAACTCCGCAACTTTGGGAGAGAAAGAGATTGACGACGCTCTCTCCACGATCAATGACAATGTTACTGAACTAGCATCCGTAGTTTGTTTTTTTGAAGAAGGGAATCCATCACCTAACCAACTTAAACGTGTGCAAGCTCGATTATTCCATTTTTATAATAGGCTTCATGATCTATTGTCTCTCAAATTGAGTGACATTCAGGGAAAGGAGGCTAGTGCCCTCATTGAAAACATTTCTAAATTGTCCAGTACTGTTGGTCAATTGTTATCGGGGGTAACGGCTTCCAAGACTGACCCGCCCATAGCGGTAAACACTGTCAGTGAGGAAACTTCTTCCAAAGGGGAAGAAAATGGAACATCTGCAGTTACTCAAAAGACACCTGCCCCTCTAGAAACCGAGCCTGATCGTCGGCCCTCAATTCTGCCCTTCTTTTTGAATAATGCTCCCTCCGAGCCTCCGTCACCCCCTAGGCAGTTCCCAACTATGTCATCTGGCTTCAGTAGTTTGCCTCATCCATTTTCAATGTTACTTAGGGGTATTTCCAAGTTTTCGGTTAACTCTACCAGTGAGGTAATTTCATTTTTGAGATTTTTGGTCGAGTTCCAAGATCATGCCCTAGTATTTTCCCTCTCTGCTTCCCAAATTCTTCAAATTATTTATCCATACGCCATAGGTGTCCTCTCAGACAAAATAGTTAGGGCAATTGCTGAACAGTATTCTATTGAAGACTTTCACGCCCACCTTCTCGCAAACTTCATTCCGGCTTGAGCTAGGTCGTCTCTTATTCAAAAGCACTATTATCGTGTACAGCGTCTGGACGAATGCCTGGCCGACTTCATCCAGGATATCAAATTCTATACCAGGGTGTTTGCTCTTCATTTTCCAGAAGATCAAATTGTTCATGCTATTGTGGAAGGAATATCACCATCCTATAGGTCATATTTGTATTTTGCGGCGCGCCCGCAAACCTTTTCCGAGCTTGAAGCATTGGCCATATCAGCCGAAGGGGTTAGATATGCTGATACATTACGTGTCGCAAGGGAGCCTCCTCCATCATCAAGTACCTTTCGGTCTACTCCTCGCCGAACCGTCACAACCCGTAAATGTTATGCTTGCGGGGTCGCCTGACCATCTTCGCAATAAATGTCCATTGATCAAATCTAGTAGGACAAATAATGGAGCAGGTTCATCCCAAGGCTGCTTTAAATGCAGCGCGTTTTCACATATTGCCAAGAACTGCCCTAATGCAAACAGCACTCCCTCCTGCTCAACTTCGGGTGCAACTTCCACCAACAATCAAAAATGAGTAGTGGCTCTGGCTGAGTCGGTACATTCATCCTTTCAAGGCTCAGCACAAATTAAATCTGACGAAAATACAGGAAAAAGTCAGAACAATTTTACATTACCATTTGAATGTTTCAGAGAATGTCTTAGGATTGCGGCAGATTCACCCGCACCGGTTCCCTTCCTCAAAATTGAAATAAATAATGAACCTGTAACAGCTCTGTTAGATTCTGATAGTGTGTGTTCCATTATTTCGCATGAATGGTATTCGAAATTGAAATCTGTTTGTAAACTTCCTGACTATTGCTCGTCTTCGGTTCAATACGTTTCGGCTAATTCTTCTCCATTAGAAATTTTAGGTTCCTTAAATGCCAAAATTCGTATTTCTAAATTTACTTGGAAGGTTAAACTATTGGTGGCAAAGCACTTGTCTTGCCCCATTATATTGGGAGCAGACTTCATGTCCTATACGGGTCTAGTGCTCGATCTTCAGAGCAAGTCGTGCACTTTCAAATTTGACAGTAATTCCAAAATCTCTTTGCTAAAATTAGTTCTGTGTCATGTTCATCTATTTCACCTACCCAGGATGAGATGTTGTTAGATCTTAGACATCTACCTGAGGAGCAGGCTGATAGTATTCGTAAGCTGTGTCAGTCGTTTCCAGAGGTTTTCTCGGATACTCTTGGTGTTCCTGACCTTATTGAATACAAGATTGAGGTTACGGATTTCATCCCCGTTAGATTTCCACCTTATAGGCTATCTCCGCCTAAAATGAAGGCTCTGAAGGAGATCATTGATCAGATGTTGAAGGATGGCATTATTCGGCCCTCTAAGTCGGCGTATTCATCGCCTATTTTCCTTGTTCCGAAACCGCAAGGTGGCTTCAGGCCCGTGATTGATTATAGGGCTCTCAATCGGAAGGTGGTGTTACAATCTGTACCCCTTCCCGACATTCATTCTTGTTTTTCTTGGTTTCGTAAAGCTAAGTTCTTCACCATCTTAGACCTCAATCAGGCTTATAACCAGATTCCGCTAGCAGAGGAATCCAAACACCTGACAGCTTTTGCCACAGATTGGAACTTGTATGAATACAACCGCGTGCCTTTTGGGCTCCCCGCGGGAGCAGCTGTACTCACTAGACTGCTAGATAGGGTCTTCTCCAACATCAAGTTTGAGTACTTGTACCACTATCTTGATGATGTCGTATTTTCGGAGACCTTCGAAGAACACCTAGATCGTCTGCGAGAAGTTCTCAATCGCCTTCGTAAGGCTGGGTTAACTGTGAAGTTGTCCAAGGTTGCCTTCGCTAAGCCCTCCATGTCATTCCTAGGGCATATTGTGTCGCCCGATGGTGTTGCAGTCGATCACTCTAGAACAGAGGCCATCCGTGATTTCAAGCCTCCCAAGGACATCAAAGGTATTGCCAGATTCATTGGCATGGTGAATTTCTTCAGGAAATTTATTCCTAACTTCGCTAACAGAGCGGCGCCCTTGAACCTTCTTCGTAGGAAAGGCGTCAAATTTGAGTGGGGGCCTTCTCAACAAGCCGCTTTTGAAGATCTTAAATTAGCTCTGTGTAATGCCCCTGTTCTTGCCATGCCCGATTTCTCGAAGAAATTCATTGTCCAAACCGACGCGTCGTCGTCGGCAGTGGCTGCGGTCCTTCAAGAGACCGAACTAGGGAGGCGACCCATCGCCTACGCATCTAGGACTCTTTCGGCTCAAGAAGCCAAGTATTCCATCTATGAACTTGAGGGTTTGGCTGTCTTGTTTGCGCTAGAAAAGTTCCGCCTTTATCTGGAACATGTCAAGTTCAACTTGGAGACTGATAACCAAGCCTTAAGTTGGGTCTTAGGTAGGCCGCGTCGTACTGGTCGTATAGCCCGGTGGGCCATCCGAATTTCTGCCTTCCAATTTGACATTAGGCATATAAGAGGTACTGAAAATATTGTGGCATACGGACTAAGCCGCATGTTTTCCAATGATGTAGAGATCCATGAACTGGTCGATAGTTCTTCACCTCCCGAGTCCATACGACCTGAGGTTAATGTCATTTTAACTGATGCTCCCATGTTATTTAGGGATCTTGAGAAATATCAACGTGAAGATCCGACACTGGCCCCTATCATGGAAACCCTTTCTTCTGGGGAACATGTTGTACCTTACGTGCTGAGGAATGGTGTTTTATGTTGCCCGTCGAGGCATGATAATAAGATGAAGGTGGTGGTTCCAGTCGTTCTTGTGCCCATGATCTTCAAGTAATATCATGAGACTCCATTAGGGGGGCATTTAGGTATCTTCAAAACTAGAGAAAAGAATTCGGGAGATGTTCATTTGGAAAAGTATGGACGGTGAAATTCGTGAACTAGTTAAAGCTTGTAAAACTTGTTGGATTAGTAAACCCTCCATGTCCACTAAGCAAGGCTTTTGTCTTCTCATCAAGCGTCGCGTCTCATGGAACGTCTTTACATCGACTACGTAGGACCCTTCCCCCAGTCAAAGGGGAATGCCAACAAGTTCATCCTTGTGTGTGTAGATGGCTTCACTAGATTTTCTTGGTTATTTCCGACTAAGCTGGCTACCGCTCAGTCCACTATTTCCTGTTTAAATTCCATTTTTGCTTCTTTTGGTCCATGTCAATATATTGTGTCGGATAATGCTAAAGCTTTCACATCCAATCTCTTTCGTAAATTCTGTTTTGATTTGTCCATCTCTCATGTGACTACTTCTGCTTATTATCCTCAAACATCTCTAACTGAACGGGTTAATCGTAATCTGAGGTCGGCTCTTATTGCCTATCATCACGACGATCATTCTAGGTGGGACACGTCCCTGCATTGGTTAGCTTTTGCCTTGAATTCGGCGGTTCATGAATCTCATAAATTTACTCCAGCTTCTTTGATGTTCAAGTTTGTTCCCAACATGCCGCTCTCTAACCTTTGGTCTCTTAGTGATATTCTACCCGAGACAATAGATCCTGATAACATTAAAGATCTTTGGAAGAAGGCTAAGGCCAATCTTAAAGTGTCTCGTGAAAAGGTTAGGGAAAGATATGATCGTGGACGGAGACCCACCCATTTGAAGGTAGGCGACCAGGTTATGGTCAAGAATTTTGTTCCCGCGGGCAAGCTTGCCCCCAGATTTCATGGGCCGTGTATCATTTTAGATTTCCTTACCCCGGTGACGTTGTTACTAAGCAATCCAGCCACCGAGAGGATATTTAGGGTTCACCTGTCTCAGGTGAAACCTGTGTAATTTCCGTGCTAACTTGGTCCTTATAATTTTGTAAGAATCCTGAAGGTTATATTTTTAATTTCATTTTAAGGCCTTCTGCCCCTTATTGTTTTACATTTGGTTGAACCTGCCTTGTATAAATTGTGTGAAACCTTTCCTGAGGTTACTCTGCTGTCCTCTCCGTAAGGCCATTACCAAGCTCCCGTCTCCTGCTAAACCACACCAGTGGCTAATTAAAATGAAATAAAAACTTCTACGCCGCTGGCCCCTCAGCCTCACCACAAAGACTGTACCCTAAAATCATTATGGTCCAACAAAATTCTGCCGCCGAGATCTTAATGTTTCAGTGCCCCTGCAGCCGTGGGGCGCCATACCGCCACTGAGGTGGGGTACGGGCCCGCTCCACTCCAGTGAGGTCAACCAGTGTATGGCGAGTCAGAGTCCTCCTTCTGGCCAAGGCTGATGTGTGGCGCACCACCTGCAAACTTCCCGCGGACTGTAAACAATCGTTGCGTGTGCAGCGTGCTTCACCACCACTATCCCTTTCATAGTAGCGGGAGAGGTGTATCTCAGAGTATTTGAGGGGTCCGAGTGGACTCCTCTGAACACAAGCAGCGGCGGCTGGTCTGGCCGTCAAACTTAATCAACAGCTAAAGTTCTTCTTCAGCTATATGGACACCTTATTGCTACAATAAATAATTTTTTGCTTCAAATCAACCTTTGGTGGACTTAGGAAATTTTTTTCTTTCAAGAATTAAAGTGTTTTTTGAATTCAACTCCTACAAACATAGAGACCTTTCATCAAAATTTACTACAAAAGTTTAAAACCTGGACTTAATCTAGTCGCACCCACCAATATCAAACCTATTAAGAGATCTCTGACTACTGAAAAATTGGTATTTTCTCTGCTAAAGTTTTCTTTATCCAATCTGCAAAAGACTTGGACTTTGTTTTAAAACAAATAGTTTTGTTTTCTTCGGTGTCACCCCTTGGAAGGACTTTTGGGAGAGGGGGGGAGGTCTGTACCGGGCGGTACACCTCCACTCCGCTAGTTCAAATATTGCGCCAATTTAAACTCCTCTACAGGAGAAGTTTGGAACCTTGAAAGCTGAAATAATTCTACTATTTCTTAAAAGATGTCACTACAGTAAATGGTGTAATTTTGAAGTCTTCTGATCTGTGTCCATTCCGACGTGTTTCTATTTACTATCTAGCAAGAAGTGTGGACGTCCTCTTCTAGATGTCACTGCCTAAGAACTATAATTATGCACCCTAGTGCGAAGTGAAGGAACTGTTTTTTGAAGAAATTTGGTATTCATAAGTTTGTTCTTTGTTAAATTTCTTTCATTCATTTTTTGGGTTGGCAGTATAACCCTTCTCTTTCCGCCAGTTTTGAATTTAACCAATCAGTAATTTCTGTAATTAATTTTCCTCCAATCATAGCTTTCTTCCTCAGGTTTCCATGTGTAATCCCTAGTCTACCAATAAAGTTGAAGGGGTGTGTCTATTCATTCTTGAAAGGTCTCGAATTTTCCACGAGGGTATAAAAACTGCTGATTTTCTTGTCTCCGGGTCACTTCATCGACAACTTGCTTAGTGTGTGATTATGTAGCAGGGGGCGGAAGCGCCTCTTTCTTCGGGCAGAAGTTCAACAAAGTAATGGCCTGTTAACATCTTTATTTCTTGCTAGCTTAGCAGTTTTAACCCGCGGGGGAAGGTTCGAATCCTTTTTAATGTAAACCTTACTATATTCATGTAAATTAACCGCAATTTGGGATAGAGAGTGCTTAACCCTCTCGAGCCCCCACTCATGTTGTTTTGAGGCGACTACGTTTTCATACCCGATTTTCTTCTCTTCTTAGTGTAATAAATTATTCTTCTACGAGTCTCCTCCCTAGTATGGGATTAGCCCCCGTACAACTGGCCGAGTGCCACCTAGGTTTTAAGAAGTTTCATGTAGGAGTGCAAGCTACGACTCCAGTCAATTTGGTTTTTTGGGCCATTTAATTAACCCAGAGTTTGTTTTCTTCATGTGAAGGCCCTGTAGGTTGGGTACAAGATACCCCCTGTTTCACTGTATGTGTGCCTTAAGGGCAGTTAGGAATGAAGTTTGTTGTAGCCTTTGATAGGCTTGTAAAATTGAGAGCGGGTCTGCTCTTTTCCTCTTAACATTGTAATTAGGAGCAAGTGCTCCTCGTACTTAGGGGTTTTTTTGCCCTTCAGCTATGGTGGTTGTGAGCTGAGAGCTCAGGAATTAAACTTGGGGCTCGTAGCCCAAATCTTGTAACGACTGTAATCTGTAAATTCTGAAATTGTTGATCTGCTACTTGGTACCTGTTACACCTTTGTAATTTGTTGTCATTTGTTGATTTTGGAAAAGAAAATATAACCTTTGTTAAAGTTTTAAATTAACTTTAAATCTGTAGTTGAGACCTATTCCCGCCCGCACCTTCTTTCACCTCTAACTACCACGGATAACTCTGTAACAGATATGATTAGTGAGAAGTTTCAAACACTAGACAGTAAGCAGATTTAGGATATAAAAAGAGAATGGGTACCATACAGGGATGCTGTAATAGAAACAGCAAGGGAATGCCTAGGAATAACTGTTTGTAAAGTTGGGAAAAGACTAACGTCTTGATGGAATGGTGAAGTGAAAGCAGCTTGTAAACGTAAAAAGAAGGCTTATCAGAAGTGACTCCAAACAAGCACCGAGGCAGACAGGGATTTGTACATAGATGAAAGAAACAGAGCAAACAAGTAGTTGTTGAATCCAAAAAGAAGTTGTGGGAAGATTTTGGTAATAACCTGGAAAAACTAGGTCAAGCAGCAGGGAAACCTTTCTGGACAGTAATAAAGAATCTTAGGAAGGGAGGGAAAAAGGAAATGAACAGTGTTTTGAGTAATTCAGGTGAACTCATAATAGATCCCAGGGATCACTGGAGAGATGGAGGGAATATTTTGAACATCATCTTAACGTAAAAGGAAATCTTCCTGGCGGTGTTGCAAACAGCCAAGCTCATGGGGAGAAGGAAAATGATGATGGTGAAATTACGCTTGAGAAAGTGGAAAGGATGGTAAATAAACTCCATTGTCATAAAGCAGCACAAATAGATTAAATTAGACCTGAAATGGTGAAGTAAAGTGGGAAATCAGGGATGAAATGGCTTTATAGAGTAGTAAGATTAGCATGGAGGTACCTTCTGCTTGGACGAAAGCCGTAATTGCACCTATCTATAAGCAAGGGAACAGGAAGGATTGAAACAACTATCGAGGTATCTCACTGAGTAGTATACCAGGCAAAGTATTCACTGGCATCTTGGAAGGGAGGGTGCGATCAGTAGTTGAGAGGAAGTTGGATGAAAACCAGTGTGGTTTCAGACTACAGAGGGGCTGTCAGGATCAGATTTTCAGTATGCGCCAGGTAATTGAAAAATGCTACGAGAGGAATAGACAGTTGTGTTTATGTTTCGTAGGTCTAAAGAAAGCATATGACAGGGTACCGAGGGAAAAGATGTTCGCCACACTGGGGGATTATGGAATTAAAGGTAGATTACTAACGTAGGTGATTCTACAGTGCGGGATACTTTACACAACAAAGACAAACTTCTATCATTTGCTTGTTCATCCGATGCAAACAGTGGTATGGCAAACCGAAAAACTATGATAAAAATCTATGTTTGAGGAGCTTGACCAATGCATGTTGGAGTGATTTTCATAGCAGCGAGCTCAAGGGACTCCAGTATCAAGAACGATCTGTATGACTAAAGCAAAGTTTTTCTTGGAAGCTCTTGGGATTGAGGGTGATTTTGAGGAGTCATCCAGATCATTTACACGTTTTAAACAGCAACATGGCATCTGAGATGTCAGTGTAAAAGGCGAGTTGTTAAGTGGAAATACAGAAGCTGCTCAATAGTTCAATTTGGATTTTCAAAACTTTTGTTCCGGATGAGGGTTTGGTTCCAGAACAAATTTACAATGCGGATGAGTCTGGGCTGTGTTGGAAATGCCTACCAACCATACTCTTACTTTCAAACAGGAGCGTTGTGCACCAGGCTATGAAGCATCTAAAGGAAGGATGACTATTTTGTTCTGCGCGAATGCAACGGGCACTCGTAAATTACCATTATTTGCCATTGGAAAAGCAAAAGAAGAAAAACCTTGCTCTTTCAAAGGTACAGAGGCCAAAAATTTGCCTGTTGTGTACAAGATCCAAAAGTCTGCTCGTATGAATAGTGAGATTTTTAAAATGTGGTTTGACAATAACTTCCCCCCAAGTTCGTAAATATTTAAAGTCAAATGGACTCTAGGAAAAGGCCATTCTTTTGATAATGCGCCCTCTCACCCAAATCAAACTGTTGTATTTATGAGAAATTTTTGCCTCCAAATGTCACTGCAATAATCTAGCCTATGGACCAGGGCGTAATATCAGCACTTAAAAGAAATTATCGGTCATCTCTTCTTCAAAAGATGATTGAAGAGGGAAATGATCTCAACACTTTATGGAAAGAATTTACAATTCTCGATGCTATTTATGAGATACAATTGGCTTGGGAAAAAAACAAAACCACTGACAATTGTGAGGTCTTCCAAAATTATCATCGCAGGTAATTCTGAAGACTATGGATTTCTCGGATTTGATGAAGCCGATACAGTTAGTACAGTGACTGAAGCTGTCCCAGGTGAAGAGGAAGTTGACAAAGACAATATCCGTCAGTGGTTCGATTGTGACCAGAACAACCAAGGCTAGGAAGAGCTGACAGACTAATAGATTGTTGACAAAGTAAAGGGCAGGGAGGGAGCAGGAAGTGAAAGTGATGAGGAGGTGGAAACAGCTGCTCGTGCTACACAAGCACAACAAACAGTAACGCATGAGGCTGTGTTGGTAAATGTAGAGTTATTGCTGGAGTACATCGAGGGCCAGGATGATGCTCTCATTACGGAGAAACGTTTTGAGAAACTTAAGAAGCAAAATAAAGAAAAAGTGTTTCTCGGCACAAAAGGAGAAAACCATGACATTGTTTTCAGAAACAGTAAAGTTAGGTAGTCTGAATATTCTTCTTTCCTTATTAGTTTCAACGAAAAGTGCTGTTTATTTTTCCATTTATTGTGCTAAGTGCTAGTGTACTTTTACTACAATATATTGGGTAAGTTAATTAAAAAAACAATACAGTTTTTTATTATCATTTTAACTGTACTTTCAGTACGCCTGTTCTATTTAACTTTCTGCGAGTTAACTGCGATTTTACTTATCTGGGAAGCCTTAACCCTATATTATCCTGGTTAATCGAGAGTTGAGTGAATACATATTTATATTTAAACACAAATTCACTGCTCTATGTCCATAGCATTTGATAAAAACATTTTGTGGTTATCAAAACTAACTTTTTGGGACAAAGTGAATTTATCAATAACTGATTCAACTGCAACACTCTACTAGTTCAATGTATGAGTCAGCAGTAATGTTTCATGCAGTCTGTCACATATATTCCATGAGAATGCTTAGTGAGAGTTCTGTGATCTCGTAACTGTTCATTATTAAATCCACAATGAGCAAGTATCCAAGTAATACTGCATCTTATAAACTTGTGATGACGTTAAGAATCAACAGAATAGGGCAGGAAGGCAACTTGGTGCAATGTGTGGTAATGACATACAGAAAAAAGCATTTCAAGCTACCAAGAAGTGTTGTAAAGTGTTTCGTGGCCCAAAAAATGGCCAGTTTTTGCAAGCAGAAGAGGAAATTCTGGAATAAATTGTATCATCGCATAACAATGAATATATTGTTTCTCATGAATTGCTGGATTTTAAAGGACAAGAAACAACTGCAGCACAAGATTAGCATCTTGAATTTTAAGGTAAGCCAAGACTGGGTAGTAAAGTTTATGAGGAGAAATAATCTTTCTCTGTGATGAAGAACGGCTCTGTATCAATGATTACCAAATGATTTCAACTGAAAGATTGACTTTCATCATTTTGTGATAAGAAAGTGCAAAATGAATAACTATCTCCTCTCCTGAAATTGGAAACTCAAGCCAAACTCCTATCAGCTTTGATATGCCACAAAGTCGAACAATCAATGTTATTGTGTGAATGACTGGAAGTGAAAAAACAGAGATGCACGGTAATGCTTACAGTAACAGCTGACAGCAGAAAACTTCTGTCGTATGTTATTTTAAAATGAAAAACCGTGCTAAAAGTAAAACTTCTTCCAGAGACTCACCTTTGTGTACAAAAGAAAGGGTGGATGGACACTTGGGTCATGCACAATTGGATACGAACAGTGTGGGGAAACTGACGAAGCTCTTGCTGAACAGCTATCGTGGCCATTTGACGGACTACAAAACCTCGTTAATTCGAAGTCATTGGGACTCAAAAATCGGACTTCGAATTACGTGATTTCAAATTAACCACCAATTCACAATTCAGAAGTGCCAACCCTTGCCAAGTTACAAAATATTCTAAGGCCCGTTACTGCATGCAGTTAACCTTGACTCACGGTTTAAACCTTCCAAAGTGTATCCAAGAAGGTACATTTCCAGTATTCAAATAATACACTCGGGTAACTCCTTGACCAACAAACCTCGTGTAACGAAAGAAAAAAAAAAAAGAATGATTTAAAGACGAGGAGAAATCTATGCTAGCTCCCATGTGCAAGTACTTTATTCATTGGATTACTGTACTGTGTGCATTTTAGATGCCTTGTACCAAATACAGTAGAGACAATATACGACACTCTATGAGATATCAAGGGACAGCAATTAGAGCTCTGTCTAGCGGAGTGACTTGAGAGTTACTGATTCAGTCTTAAGAGCACATGTATTTGTGAAGTTTTTGGGGTTATTTATGCGCCTACATTAAGTTGACATAAGTAAATAGTAGCGTGTGTCATTCCTTTATATCTCCTGTCAATATGAGTGGAAAGATATGTGCTGCATTTGGCTGAAATAACTATGAAGTGCAGAAGGATCCACGGTCTTTCTTCCGTTTCTCTCGTGACAAGAAAATGTAAGTAAATACTGTGTTTGCATATATATTCTTCCAGTTACAAAGAGATTTTTATAGAAGGCCTACTTCCTAAACTTCTGATCTGTGTGACCCATATTTTAACTGGCTTAAAATATAAGCTTATTTTATTGTATCAGTGCAGCAGTTAACCTTCAATACCGATGTGTTGTAAGTGTGATCTGTGGGTTTTGATTTAATTCAGGAAAATGCATATGCATGTGTGTGTGGCTGATTGTGTTCCAAGTTACCCCATTTGGAATGCCCTAATGCGTTGTCAAGCACTGAAGAAAATACGGGTGATTTATGAAATGTGATGATGCAAATTTGCTTTATCCTAATATAATGGCAAGTATTACTTATAGGGAAATTTTGAATGTTTTTGCGGCTAAATTTATAGATTTTCTTTCTGTTAGTAGGCTTCAAGTTAAAAGGAAAATTGTCCACCTCTTAAATGTAAATTCATTGAATCGTGTGTAAGGAATGTGCCGATATTTTTATTGATATGTGTCCTAATGTGATGTACAATCCTTTTAAATGAGAAAGAAAAGACAAATCTAGCCGTGAAAGTTCAGGCAGGTATGCCAAAGCTAAAAAAGTAATGCATAAATGAAAGATCAACCCTTTCACAGCAGTCCATTTCACATCTTGATTATATGTCCAATTTTAGTCTTTAAATAATAACCTGTTAAATAATTCTTCATTCATGTATCCAGAATTACTTTAGAAACTTTGAAGTTAATATTTTAGCAACACTTTCTTTCTAGACATAATTTATTTATCCATTTCCATATATACATTTCCACTGATATTTGAATTTAGCGCAAATTTTCAGGTCACGCCATTAGGAGCACCACTTGAGAATTGTCTCCCATTTTAACAAGGCTAAATCCAGAAGTGTCACGTACTGTCTCTACTGTATTTGCTTGTACTTACACAGAAAGTACCCGATGCCCTTAAAACATCGTGGGTAATCAAACTTTCCTATGACTCTATCCTTGTACGATTTCCCGCCATGGCACTTCTCTCGTACTTCAGATATGTAAACACTTGCTGCATCGCAAAGTATTCTAGGACCCATTAATGCATGCAATCACCTCGATTCACAGTTTAAACCTTTCAAATGCCATGGTAAAAAACGATTTCCGAAATGTATACAACAAGGTGCATTTACAATGTTCAAATAATGCACTTGGATAAATCAATGACAAGCATAACCTCACGCAACGAAAGAAATCACAAAATTCAAAGATGGGGATAAATTATGCTGGTTCCCCTGTGCAAATGCATTATTTTTTGGATTACAGTACTGTTTGCATTTTTAGATGCACTATACTTCCACGGAAAGTGCCCGATGCCCTTAAAACATTGTGGCTTATCGAACTTTCCTCTGACGAGGGGATAAAGTTTCTCGCTACCGTGTGCATTGCAACTTTGCAGCACATTACCATGACCCCCGCCCTTGTACGATACCCTGGCTGGCACTTTCTCTTTTAGAAATATAAGACCATTTGGGCTCATCATTAAAAGAAAGCAATGCAGTTTCATCAGCAATGACAATATTGTTCGGTGCCTACAAAGTGATTATATGAGCCACGCTTTTTCGTCAAATGTCGGCATCGCCAGTGTTCGCGGGTTCTGTCTTTCCGCACACTGCCTGCTGCGTGATATTATGGTGTTCCTTAAAAGGTTGAATACAAAAGAATTCCGATTTCATTCAACTTAACAATTATGAAGCACACTGTAGACTCACCGAAGTGAGTAAGTGCGGAAAGCTACCCCTCCACGTCCGAAACGCGTTTTATCATGACGCAGATAAATTTTGAATTTAAATTACTCTGTAGCATACTATTGTTAAAAATGTAAAGGCAGTTTCAAATTAAAAGTCTGAATTTCGGTAATGGGGCCAACATTGTACTTCGAATTACGAATTAAACTATTTAAATAACATGCAAAACCGCATCTCATG
This sequence comes from Anabrus simplex, assembly GCF_040414725.1. Taxonomy (NCBI): domain Eukaryota; kingdom Metazoa; phylum Arthropoda; class Insecta; order Orthoptera; family Tettigoniidae; genus Anabrus; species Anabrus simplex. Next base: position 130,875,462 of record NC_090269.1, read on the forward strand.
TTTCCGGGAATGAGAGCTTCTTCAAATTAGGCGGGATTTTGAATAAACCGATTTCGAATTATCGAGGTTCTACTGTACACCATGAAGTTCCTGTAAACTGTGAAAAACAATTGGGTACCAATTCCTAGTAGACTGACCTCCATTTCAATATATAACTCTTCTCAAAGACAAAGACCGAAGTTCCATCAGGGCTGGATGGCAGAAACTGTACACGATATTACTCTAGCAGGCAAGATAAAGCATCTGTGAAGTTTCTTTGCAAGTGGATACTGAGCGCTTGGTACATGGTTTCTTTGGAGATAATTGGAAACAGTTACGAGAAAACGAGAATCTTGAACAGGTTACATTGCAATGAAGATGATTTGCTCTGGAAAAACGTTAAGTGGTCACAGCAGCAACAGCAGTCCTTCCTGCAGTAGTGGTTAGGAATAGCATATAAAGGTCAGAATTTTCTTTTTATTACCAATATGCCATTATATACCGATATGCTTGATACTCTAGCCAGTCCTTATTTATTATGCTCCAGGTGTTATTAGCTTGCAACGGGATTAATATCTTTCTGGTACCCAAAAACTACTTGATGATCTCTTGAGGTATCAGAGATCCTTGTTTGATGAATTTGCTCTGGAAATTAGGCATTTCTACAGGCTTCACCATGTTTGCAGGCATGCAAGATAAGTGCAAGTGTTACTACCTCACTGTGCCAACAGAGACAGTGGTATCTGTCTCAGGTACCTGCCAAAAGATTTTGGGTGAATCCCTCCATTCACTCCTAAATAATCCCTCAGGGTTTGTCACCCATCTATTATCATTCTCAATGTGATTTATTTGGTGTAAATTAATATCACACAAGATATGTTCACTTTATTTTCACCGAGTCTATTCCTTAACAACAAACAGTTCCCTCTCAGTTCGCTTAATGACTACATGATTACTAGAGATGGGAATTATAGGCATGAATAGGTTAGAATGCAAACATATTTGAACAAGGCGCAAGTGAAATCTAGCCCCTCTACAGATATGTCGGGGAGTTGCATAAATTTTAGGGGTTCTGATAGTTCAAATCGATAATATTTATACTAATCTCACAACAGAACTGTCATGCGGGTAACATACACTTGCGCCTTGTTCAAATACATTTGCATTCTAACCTATTCGTGCCTGTAATTCCTATCTCTAATGATTACACACAAATATAAACAACACTGCAACTCTACTAAGAAAAAATACACTGAAGCAATTCACAGTCAATTCTGACAAATAGAGATATCAAGTCCTCACACCTATTATTCACTTCACCATCACAAGGCAAGACCAACTGACCACCCAGCCTCTCGGCTGTCAACTCGATGTATATACTGTTCGACAGCTAGTCGAGAAATCTCTTAACTTCTGGAAATATTCTTGTAATGCTCTGAAAGGAACATACCCGAACAAACAAGGAACAATCAATCAACCGGCCTCTTGATTGGAGTAGCCTACTCCAAGGTACATTAAACTCGAATATTAGACTACAATATGAAAACCTGTGAAGAAGAAATCTACATAATTCCTAAAGTTTCCACATACATATCTGGATAATAAAACATCATGGTAAGATTCCAGAATCTTCCATATGCAACAGAATGATAGAGGATTATACCCAATATACAAATATTACAGAATTTTCTACAGTTTTTTGAGTGAACAGATTTTGAATTTATATGAATTTACAATACATACTTACAGCGAAATCATATGTTAGTTGTACTTAGCATTTAATGAAAGATTAAAATATATTAAATATAATAGCTGAAGGTTTTACAAGGGTTGGGTTAGGTGTAAGATAGCATACATATGATGCTGTTGGTTGACATGTCTCTTAAACAGCATACCACCTTTGCCTTCATGAAGTGAACTAGGAACTAGGAACTTCGGGAGCGGCGATGCAGTGCTTATCATCGGTGGGACGAACGACGTAGCTCACGACGACGCCAAGAATGTAAGATCACAACTTAAACATACACTAGGGAAGCTGACCCACACTAACGTTTTTGTAGTGAACGTGCCCCACAGGCATGATTTGAGTAGAGACTCGTGTGTGAACATTGAAGTGGACAAGGTCAATACAGATATTATTAAAATTTGTAAACATTTTCGGAATACTCAGATTATTGAATGCAGCAGTTTTGAGAGATACTGTTATACAAAACATGGCCTCCATCTAAACAATTCAGGTAAACGAAAGATAGCAAATATTGTTCTAGATTTTATTAATCTTAAGATATGTACTGTAAAACAGGCAACTCCCTTGAGTTATAATACTGACCAGGAAAACTAGTAGAAAGAGCCAGCTGTACTTCAAGCTGGCTCAGTCAACTAGAAAAAGAAACTCAGGATAGTAAGGAATTTCAAGTTACCCAATTGCAACAGTCAAGTTTTAGGGAGGAAGGGGGTCTGAGATTGCTCTTGGTAAACTGTCAAAGTGTAGTAAATAAACAATTAAAATTCGGTACATTGTTGGAATCTTATGAGACTGACGTGGTGATAGGAGTGGAATCGTGGTTGAAAGAAGGGGTGGGTAATAGAGAAGTATTTCCAGAAGGGTACACAGTCTATCGTAGAGACCGAGGAGATAAAAAGGGAGGGGGGGGTGTTTATTCTGGTGAAGGAAACTTACTGTTCACATGAATTGTTTACCGATGAAAGGGATGAAATATTAGGGATAAAATTAGTTTGTGATAATATGAAGGAGGTGGGAATTATAGGAACATACAGGCCTGGAAGAGAGGAAAGAGACATGGAAATCTTTGAAAAAATAATAGATTATACTCGTAAAAACAATAATAATGATATGGTAATAATTGGGGGAGATCTAAATTTGCCTGAAGTTGAATGGAAAGGAGCTGCAAGTGAAGCCCATGAACAGAAACTGGCAAATAAGTTAATTTGGGAGGGAGGATTTACACAAGTAGTACAAGAACCGACTCTTCTCAATAACTTACTAGATGTATTCTTGGTTAAACCATGGGAAATTGTTGATAAAACTGAGGTAATTGAAGGAATAGGAGACCATAAGGCTGTAATAATGGATGTAGGACTCGTACCAAAAAGGCTTAATAAGAGGGTTACACAAGACAAGAAACTGTACAGAAAGACTAAAGTTGATGAATTTGGGACCTACCTTAAATCACAATTCAGTTGTTGGATAAGTGAAGGGAGTAACGTGGATACACTCTGGGCTAAATTTAAAGGAATTATTTGGGAAGGAGAGAAGAGATTTGTACCAGTTAAGAAGGGTAAAATGACCTCAGACCCTGTTTATTATACAAGGGAAATAAGAAAATTAAAAAGAAAATGTAGAATAGTAAACAGGAAAATCAAAGAGGGTAGGGAGAGTAGAGAAACTAGAAAACAACTAATGAGGGAACTGAATAGAGTGAAAAAGAAAGCAAAAGAGAATTATATGAATGGCATACTTCAAGAGGGTAATGACCACAAAGGGAAATGGAAAAAGCTGTATTCATATATCAGGAATCAAAAAGGAAAAGGAATCCAAATTCCTACAATGGTGGGAGAAGGGGATGAACACTATTTAACAGATACTAAGAAAGCAAACCTATTTAGTAGGGAATTTAGAGATTCAGTAGATGATTGTCAAGAGTTGGAAACCGAAAGAGAAGATAGAGAGGGAGAGAGACAGAGGGAAACAAGAAGCTTCTCATTCACAAACGAAGATATTTTCAGAGAAATCCAACTGCTTCAGCAAGGAAAAGCAGCAGGAAGTGATCAAATTACTGGGGAGGTATTAAAGACAATGGGGTGGTACATAGTGCCTTATTTAAAATTTCTCTTTGACTATGTCATAAATAATAGTGTAATACCAAAGGAATGGAAGGAATCTATAATAATACCAATTTATAAAGGAAAGGGTGATAAAAGGAAACCAGAGAACTACAGACCAATCAGCCTGACCAGTATAGTTTGTAAAATTCTGGAGAGTTTAATATCAAAGTACATCAGAGGGATATGTGATGATAAAAACTGGTTCATGAGGAGCCAGTATGGATTTAGAAAGAAATTTTCTTGTGAGGCACAACTGGTGGGATTTCAGCAGGACATATCAGATCAGTTGGATTCAGGAGGTCAGTTAGATTGCATAGCCATAGATCTTTACAAAGCCTTTGATAGAGTGGAACATGGAATATTATTAAAGAAATTGGAGGGAATAGGATTGGACGTAAGGGTTACACGTTGGATAAAAGCATTTCTAAATTCAAGGGTCCAGAAAGTCAAAGTAGGAAATAATGTATCTCAGGAAGAGAAAGTTTGGAAGGGAATTGCACAGGGTAGTATAATCGGTCCGTTACTTTTCTTAATATACGCAAATGAGTTAGGGAACAATATAACATCAAAAATAAGATTGTATGCAGATGACATAATTGTTTATAGAGAAATAAACAACATTGAGGATTGTTCAGAATTACAAAGGGACCTTGAAAGTATCCAACAATGGGTTGAAGAAAATAATATGAAGGTTAACAATGGAGGCAAATCAACTGTTACAACTTTTACAAACAGGAGCTTTAAAACTGAATTTGAATATACTTTGGATGAGGTAGTTATCCCAAAAGATGGCAAGTGCAAATACTTAGGTGTGAGATTTGAAAGTAATTTGCACTGGAAGGGTCATATTGATGACATTGTTGGGAAAGCATACAGATCATTACATGTCATAATGAGGCTACTTAAAGGATGCAACAAAGAATTAAAAGAAAAAAGTTACTTGAGTATGGTTCGTCCATTATTGGAATATGCAAACAGTGTTTGGGATCCTCACCAAGAATACCTAATAAAAGAAATAGATGGTGTGCAGAGGAAAGCAGCAAGATTTGTAACAGGGGATTTCAGGAGAAAGAGTAGTGTATCAGAAATGTTAAAGGAACTTGGGTGGGAAACTTTAAGTAAGAGAAGGGAGAAAACTAGACTTACAGGATTATATAGAGCCTATACAGGAGAAGAAGCATGGGGAGATATCCGTGAGAGGCTTCAGTTGGAAAATAATTATATCGGCAGCAAATATAAAATTAGAAGGAATTTTAGCAGAAGCGATTGGGGTAAATTTTCATTCATTGGGAAGGGTGTGAAGGAGTGGAACAGTTTACCAGGGGTAGTGTTTGATCCTTTTCCAAAATCTGTACAGATGTTCAAGAAGAGAATAAACAGCAACAGAGAAAATAAATGAAGTGTTAGAGGGCATTTGACCAGTGCAGGTTATTGTAAATAAAAAAAAATGTGTGTGAATAAATTAATTCCATCCCCTGGTCTAAGGAGTTTGGACAGCCAAAGTAGGGGACTGCCTGTAGGGGTGAAGTACAGTGGGGACTTCGAGGGCCCTGGGACCGCTACGGTAGCTGTGAAGGCCCTTCAGGAACTCGGAAAAGTGGTGGCAAAAGGGGCTCTGGTTAAGACGCAGCAGGTCGTTATGCTACTTACAATCCAGAACGGGTAAAAAAAAAAAAAAAAAATAGTAAATAAATAAATAAATGCAATGTAAATATTAATGTTATACCAGTTGTATAGTATCATTTGAAGTAATTCCACATACTGTATATCAGTTGAGTATATTTGTAAGTAGTACAGGAGATATTATAAGTAGAATTTTGTAAACAATATAAATTTATTAAGGATGAGCTGTCTGTTTAATAGAAAACATTGTTAGCATAAATTGTATAATATTGTATTATAGGAAAAATTTTCTTCTCTTGTTAATTTAATATTTAGTGCTTGACAATAATGTATTTTAGTGTACCATTTGCCACCGAGGTAGACACCTCATTTGCAAATAAAGAGATTTTGATTTTGATTTGATTTGAAGACCACCAGCAACATGCCTCTTAAAAAGCATACCACCTTTGCCTTCATGAAGTGAAGACCAACAGCTTTCATATTCTCTCGGAAGTAGGTATTGACACATTTATGGGGCACTTATAAGCTCTGAATTAGGCTGTTTGCTAGACAGATGCAGTTTGTGCAAACATTCATCTACTTCAGCAGTGAATATGCACATCATGAATATTATTAGAACTGATAAGGACACAGCAAACATTACTATATTTGAGGTATGCTTCCCTAGCAGTTCAGGAATCCAAGCACTTTGTACTATAAAATGCCAGCAGGATTTCAGGTGGTAGTCGTAATATTTCTTTTAGGATAGTTCTTATTAGTACATTAGCATCTCAAGTGAAATTAAGCTGAAGGTTTTCATGATGGTGTCATCTGACGAGGGTAAATAAAGATAATACAGTACATTTTTGGTATGACAGTAATAAGTAGGGCTTGGATGTTTTAAGACCTAAAAATAGTCCAAATAAGCAAGCAAATATGACCTCAAAAATGAGGAAATATGACCTCAAAAGTGACAAAATACGACATAAAAATGACAAAATTTGACCCGAAAATGATAATCAAAACATGGGCATTTTAAAATAAATTATAAATCAGAATGGTAATTCCTCTCATACATATTTGTTAACTAAATTCTTTATTCTTACTTTAATATTAGTTTTCTGAATATACATGTGCAGCAATTGTTCACAGTCTATTACCCTTGATTCACTTATCAAACTTTTGTGAACTAAGTTTGCTAAGATTATCAGATCACACAACATTGTAAAAGTTCATGTTTGCACCCTGCACTGCTGGTTTTAAATACGAAAAAAAAAACTAGAAATCAATCTATTTAAAAAATGTATTTTGGAACGTTTAAGCCCAGATTTCATTAACATTATTCAAATGTGTTAAAGTTTAAACTGAGCACCAAGAAACGAATTAAATAGATGTCTTTCAGTACATTATGGTAGGGCATCAGAGCCTACAGTGCAAACTCACATACCTTTTTCATTCCTCTCCGAGAGTGGAATTGAAGTGTATGACAAGATTCATCTTCAAAGCATCAGGCGCGAAAGACCTCCGATTATCACTTAACACATTCTTGTAAGAGGAGAAGCTTCTATCTACATCACAAGACGTTATTGGTGCATATTTAAATAATGTTAAATCACTGCTGTCGAGTATGCACTCATCTTGAAGTGTACTGGTACCTTCTCCCCTAAGAACATCATTTATCTTGCACACACGGTGAAAACCATCAATTCGATTAAGCACATTCTGAAGTTTCTGTTTTACACTGTCGCCAACTATTCCATGTGATTGTTGTACTGAAAGTTCAACACTTCTCACAATGTCAATACTTGCATGAATTTCCAAGCCAGCAGATTCTAAACGAGTAATTGCACTCGATATAATTCCAAAGTTCGACTTAATATATGCCAAACTACCTGACAAACTGTTGGAAAACAATTCCTGGGCAATCTTGATAGAAGAGGCATCATCTTTGTTGAAGCCGTTAACAATGTTTTTGATAGTGGAGTAGTTTATGCAATAATACGCGGCAGCATCGAGCCGCGTCCCCCACCTAGTAAGAACTGGCTGAGGAGGGAGTGGCGTCGAAGGAGTTAACTCCTTGAAAGTCGCAACCCAGAGTGGTGCTTTCAAAAAAAATTTTTTACATTAGATATTAATTTATCGACTTCAGGAAAATGTCCACAAATTTCTTCTGCCACCCTATGCAGAGCATGTGCAAGGCAAGTGACGTGAATCATTCTTGGATAAAACAGCCTGAGGTCTTCAGCAGCTTTCACCACGTACGGAGCAGCATCGCTAACAAAGAGAAGAACTTTTCCCGCTTAATTTCATCCTTCCACAAAATTTTTAGTGCATTATCAAAAAGAATTGCAATCGTTGAATGATTTGCTCTCTCTAAAAACTTCTGAGGTTAGTCAAAAACTATCCCCAGGGCGATCAGCACGGAGTGTTGCAATAATTACATTCCCTATATATCTGCCTGCAGTGTCCGTCGTCTCATCAATAGATGTCCAAATCTTATTGTCTGCTACACTGTGTCGTATTCGATTTAGAGTATCTTCATAGCAACGTGATAAATAGTTTCTTCGCAGTGTTGATTCTGTAGAAACAGATTTTTTAAGTGTATTTCTCCAGAAAATTCTTGAAATGGGTATTGTTCACCTTGTTTAGAGGAATGTTTGCAGACACCATCATCACACAAAGTGCCTTTGAAAAATCCGAACATCTGTCCATCACTGAAGATGTAACAGCCTTATCGAATATCAATTGCTGCCTCTTCTTATCGACACGTTGTCGTTTGACATTGTTGCTGTGTAAACTCTTTCAAGATTAAAATTATTGTGTCCACCTTTTCAATACAAATATATATTTTGAGTGATTAAATTCTACATGAATTAAAAACACCAGTTAGGGACATGTTTCATGTAGAATTTAATCACTAAAAATATATATTTGTATTGAAAAGGTGGACACAATTTTAATCTTGAAAGAGTTTACTTATTGTATCTTCAATACAGAACAAAACAAGATTAGTTACTTGTACTGTTGCTGTGTTTCGCCGTGTTACAATGTTGTTGCACATTAAAATGTTTTTCAGCCACGACTTTCATTTCACACAACTTGCAAAATAGAACTAAACCGTCTGTACAGAAATATTCTTCTCCAGATTCCTTAACAAAGCTTCGTAACTTAACACTAGTAGAAGACTTTTCCTTAGGCATACTGGAATGTGTGCTGGGTTACAATTTACTGTAAACTAACGCTTGTGTAAGTGAAAGGAGGTTGAGGTTCCAATATCTGAACAAAGACAAGTGAGCGATTACCAGAAGTAATTAGCTCACTGCTGGGACAGGATTTTGCGGATTATTTCTGTCTCTACGTGGGAGACCGGGTTGCCGAGTACAGCGGGTTGGTTATTCGACTATTCAACTTGTATTGCAAGCCGTCCACTTGAGGATATTCGACTTTTATCAACAGCGTGATACCGAGAAGCAGTTTTGTGAACACTAGTTCACATTCAGTAAATTGAAGATGATTTTGTACACCTACAGCTGTCGTCGAACCGCCGAAATATGACGTTTCAACTAAAATAGCTCAAAATATTACCTTATTGCAAAAAATAGCCAAAACATGCATTTATATGACAAATTAAAATCACTTAATTGTGACGATAATCACCTGATTTGCACTGAAATCCAATCAGACAAGAAAATAGAGACAAAGAAAAAAATATGACTTTTCCTAAACATCCGAGCCCTAGTAATAAGGAAGAGGTTGCTAGTAAGCTTAGCTTCTTGTCAAGCTTTTCTGATCTTTACTTGGGGATAAGAACAGTAGCAATGAGATAATTTACACTAAATATTCATCATATCTTATTAATATTATGGTTGTATCTGACATTATCACAAGTGGTTCATATTGAGGCATATCAAGTTTCGTAGATATACAGTACCTCTGGATTTATTTATAGTTTACAAGAAGGTTTATTTCATTTTAAAAACACCTCACCTGGATATTGGTGTGGACGTATGGTAACTTCACTAGTTCACGACACTTTCCATCAACTAGATCCCATGTACACATTTCCCTGTCAATCCAAAATAAGACAAGCAGATTATAACATGCCAAGTGTAATTTAATTTTACACATCTGTCACTGTACAGATATGAGACATTGAATAATGGTTCTTATGGCTAGCAGAAAAATATGACAATGACACACAGTATATTTAAGAGTAACCAAAAGGAAACACAGGTATACTAAATTACACCATACAAATAACTTATTTCATTAAGAAATTAAGACAATGGTGACAGCTATAAACAACTCGCTGTAATTTAAAAAAGTGGGCTAGGAAAAGATATAGTGATTCAGAGAGATAAAATTGGGGAAAACTTAGCCAAGTGCACCCCAGTCTGCATGTACCACCATACATTACTTGTTTGTTGCTATGGACATACTTGGTTCATAGGAAATGCGTGCACAGGTGCAAGGTGAAGATAATGTTTCACCATTGGTTTCTTTACAGCATGTACACCAAGTGAAGCAAGGCATAAGAGCTTAGACTATTCTTAGGGGTGGGTGTGTGTTACCGTAAATTATACCATTAGTTTAGGAGCTTTCATTGTTCCATAGTTGGTAATTTATGCAAATGTTACCAGCTTGAGGATGCAGTAGACCGTACAGTCAACAACTCAACGTAAGGTACTGGGCAGCAGTAAATAACTCAACTCTCTAAAGGAGCCAATGGCTTCTGGCAGAGGAGCTCCTTTATCAGGTGCTGGTCTCTCAGCAGAGGAAATGCCACTGAAATCCAGCCAGCAGTGTCTGTTCACGCGGTTAGAAGTAGCCTCATTGAAACCTGGAAGTTAGGTACCTGTGCCTTTGGATGTGGTGAGTCCACTGTAATAACAGCCTGTATGAAGAATCATAGCGAGTCAATGCAATGATCTAGGGAGTACCCCGGAAGCAACATGCATCTCAAGTCTTGAGAGAGGCGAGAGAAGTGGATGGAGGTCAACGATCCACTACCCAACCCAGAAGCTCGATGGATAATGGTGACAGAAGAAGTAGTTGGCAATGACATCTGGGTTGAATTCTGGGAGTGATGTCATACTGTATAAATTTCACCCAATGGCTATGGCTACTGACACCAGTGGTAAGGAAAATGTTGAACAATTTGATATCTTGTAAATACATTTCTGGGAGTAGGTTAATAGATTCCTGGCCTTGTTAATGAGCACATCACTTTCTTGTAGATATTATCTTGTAGAACTACTAAGATTCACCATTAATATAGGCTGGGGTACATTCCATTAAGTTTTGCCTACAACTGAAATAAAATACCATCATACACATTCTCTCCCTACTAAACTAGCTGGGAAAACAATGAGAAACTGTCATCTTCATCATCTACTAAAGGCAATGCCTTGTCGTTGTCGCCACATCTGACGATCTTCATGTTGCTATATGAACCATGTGCCAGTTCACCGACGGAGTTCCCGATGTATGACATCCTTGGTCGTCCCCTAGGTCTCCTTCCCAGTACTTTATCTTCGACAGTTGTTTGGAGAAGAGTGTCATGTCTCAGTACGTGTCCAAGGAACTTTGTTTTCCTCTTCTTTATCGTATTTAATAAACAACGATCCTCCTTTACATTTTTTAAAACAAGGTAATTTTTTTTTATCCATTGAACTTGTTTTTTGTAATTGTTCTCCAAAACCACATTTCTGCAGCCTCAAGTTTTGTATCTTCCTGTTTCCCTAACGTCCAGGTTTCGCATCCATACAGCAGCACACTCCAAACAAAGGGCTTGAGAAATGATTTTCTGGTCTCCAAACTGAGATGGTTGTTTAGCAATAAATTTTTCTTATTTTGGAAGGCTTGTTTTGCTACCACAATTCTTTTTTGGATTCCTGAAAGAGACCTGTTTATCAGAGGTAATTACACTACCCAAATAGGAGAATTCTGTGATTTGTTCTATTGGCGTGTTATTTAATTTTAAGATTTTTCTACCTGTAGGCTTCTTTTTGTCTACCATCATGAATTTGTTTTCTTTATGTTTATTTTTAGCTTAAATTTTTCTACGAATTTTTTGAATGGTCTTAGCATCTTACTCATATCTTTTTCAGGATTATCTAAGATAGCAATACCATCTGCAAAGCGGATACTGTGCATGTGAATACCATTCACCACTCTGATATGCCCTTTCATTTCTCTACCTGCATTTTCTATGAACAGGTTAAAGAGATATGGTGACAGTGAGCCTTATCATACTCCTCTTCTAATTTTTTCTTCTCTTGTAGTACCAATAATATTAACTTCCGTAGTTTGAGCTTTATAGAGATTCAGAATAAGGCACCTATTCCCCATTACTTGAAAAAGCAATTTCCACTCAACATTATCAAAGGCTTTTTCCAAGTCAATAAATGTTACATAAGTTTTCCTGTTGACTTCTAACAATCTTTCCAAAATTTGACATAATGCTGATATAGCCTCCCTAGTTCCTTTTTGTGTTCCAAAGCCATATTGATTGTTGTCCAATTGTTATTGTATTTTTCTTCTAATATGATAGCAACTTTTTTTAATTTGTTTTGCGTCGCACCAATGATGGGACAGGAGTAGGAGTGGGAAGGAAGTAGCTGTGGTCTTAATTAAGGTACAGCCCCAGCATTTGTCTGGTGTGAAAATGGGAAACCACAGAAAACCATCTTCAGGGCTGCCGACAGTGAGATCGAACCCACTATCTCCTGGATGCAAGCTCACAGCCGCATGCCCCTAACCGCATGGCCAACTCACCTAGTAGTAAAACATTTTTTGAGGAGTGTAACTGTTCTACTTCTAATAAAATCAGTTGATAAGGTTCCTTGTTCGTAGCATTCATTAATCACTTCAAACAACCAGTTTTTCATGGTACCATAACAGTTTTTCAAGAGTTCTGCTGGAATGGCATCCACACCAGTGGTTTTGTCCTGTTTTAGTTTAGAGAGTGCTGCATCAAACTCTGCTGTAGTCGACTTCTTGAACCGATTCCACATCTTCCAAATATTCTTCAATATTGACAATTCTTTCCAATGGTCACTTATATTTTTGATTCGAAAGAGCAGTTTTCCATCTATTTTTTACCACATTGCTTTTAGTTTTTTTCCTTGAAGCCCAGAGATATGATCTTAAAGTAAGCTTCATCAGAATACTACTTCAAATCATTTTCGATTTCTCCACTTCTTTCATCCAGTTGTCCTTGGCCCAGCATTTCATTGTTATAAAGTTTTTTAATTCTTTATATTGTTCAAATTGTATTTTTCTTAATCTGTTCCTTTCTTCAACAAGCTCTAGTATTTCTGAGGTCATCCATGGTTTTCTTGGTTCTAACTTCGCTCTACCAAGGACTTCTGCAGCAGCTATTTCTAAGCCACTTTTTATATCATCCCATCCCAAGTTAGGCTACATTCCTTCAGTCTGGTAGCATCCTTGAACGTTTGTAACACACTAGAATATTGAAGTTTATTTAGGCAACACTTCTTTTGTCTGAGTGTTTGGAACTTTTTGAATCTGACATCACATTTAGCTGCAACAAGAGTGTGATCACTGTTGATTTCAGCACCTGGCTAACTATGACTGGATTTCACTTGATTTCTGTACCTCTGTTTAACCACTATATAGACAACCTGGTATCTTCTTGTATCTCCAGAGACCTTGAAAATATAACATCTTCTGGGAACCTCAAAACATGTGTGATATAATCACAAAATTCTAACAGAAAGTATAACATACTAACATTTCAAATGGAGACTTTTTGCTTGTGTGGTTTAACACTGCTCTAACACACAAAAGTTTTGGCGATGCAAGGATTAGGATGGAAAGGGCTCACATTAGGAAGGTAGCAACCATGGTCTTAACTAAGGTGTGAAAATGGGAAACCATGGCTCACCATCTTCAGGGCTGCCAGCAGTAGGATTCAAATCCACCATCTCCCAAAATCCAGTTCACAGGTAAGACACAGAATTGTGTAGGCAACTTGCATGGTAAAATTAGATTAAATATTGGAGAAATTACACTATTCTTCATTAATACTTCCTATAACAGTACATAAATAGTTTTATATCATTAGGTGAAATTAAAGACATTTTTTAGACCCTAGGTGGGCAATGAGAAAGCCCGACTCCTTGAGCTAACGGCACGAGTGCTGTAAGAGCAGAGACTTCTAATAGTTTGTGCTGTAAAGACTAAATGGCAATATGCGGAGTCAAGGTGGAATCAAAGCCAGAGCAATGTACCTGGCTGAGTGTATTGGGTTTTCGTACAGTTTGTTGTTCATTGTGATAGTCTTTGGAATCAGCACCAATGAGCTCATGGACTGGGTCTATCCTCATTTTGAGACATCTCATCAGAATAAGATCAACTGGTATCAATTCTGAATAATACTTATATGTTACGTTTTGTAGGAATTATTTCTCAAGTTGTTCTTATAAATTTTAAAATGCTTTATAGCTTTTAACTTCATTGTTTTTTTAGAATTGTTTAAAATTGTAGATCCAATTTCACAATTGCTTTTAATTTTTTGAGTTCTTTACAAACTACTTATTTTTATATCAATATTAACTGTACTGGCAGACAACTATAGAGGTATTTCCATCCCTGACTGCATGTATAAGATTTTCTCTAAGATACTATGTACAAGATGTATTACGTACCCATAACAACTTACGGAGCAGAAACTTGGACAATGACAAAGAAGGATGAGAGTCGAATACAGGCAGCCGAAATGAAATTCTTGAGGAGTATGATACAGAAGAGTAGAAGAGACAAAATAAGGAATGAGAAAATCCGGGAAGAAATTGGAGTGGAAAAAATGAATGATAGAATAGAGAAGAGCCGACTAAGATGGTTTGGGCACATAAAGCGAATGAGCGACGAAAGAATGCCAAAAAAAGTGATGGAAATGCAAATTCAAGGAGGGAGAGGCCGTGGACGACCACGATTGAGATGGAAGGATAACATCCAACGCAGCATTATAGAAAGAAACCTGGACTGGGACACAGTGTTGGAAGAGGAGTGGTGGAAAGACCGAAGAAAGTGGAGAGGAACCTCATTTGCCCCTACCCGGCTACAGCTGGATAAAGGGAAATGATGATGATGATTACAGTATATAATTGGATTAAAGAACAACTTGATAAAGAGTTAGGAGAACAACAGGGAGGCTTCAGACCTTGGAGAAGCTGCTCTGAACAAATAACTTTGAAGCTAGTCATGGCATATTACAGAAAAAAAAAAAAAAAAAAAAACAAGCCCCTTTAAATAACATTTATAGATTTCAATAAAGTTTACGACTCCATTCACAGACCATTATTAAAAACTTTAAGACATTTTGGACTTCACCCAAAGCTAATCAAATTGATTGAACTTACTCTAATACAATTTCTAAAATTAAGTTCAGAAGAGAACTTTCTGAACCATTGTTGGTAACAACTGGTTTAAGACAGAGTGACAGACTGTCACCTCTTCTTTCTAATTGTGCACTAGGTAGAGTATGTTATGAGGGAATGGTACAAGAACAACTCGAAATATATAAAAATTGGATCTAGCTCTTCTCGCCAATGATATTCAGGAAACAAAACAATAAATAAAATCTTTATAGGAAATAGCTCAAAATATTGGTTTGAAAATTTCATTTGAAAAAACAGAAATTATGCTAACTCATCTTCTGCTTGCAAACAAAATTAAGCTGGGAGACCAAGAAACAAAAACTGTAGAAAAATTTAAATATTTATGTAAAATAATCACATATAACCTGAACAAGAAACCAGCATGGCAAAATACGATAAACTGATTACAGCACAGCATGTTACCGAGAATACATATAATAAAAAGTGTCTCTCAATAGCAGCCAAATTGAAACAATACCAAACAGTCACCCAGCCACAAATTACATACGCATGTAAAACATTATTCAAAACAACAAACACAGCTGCAAGAGATAGAGTACTCAAGTTAGAAAGGAGAATTGTGAGAACCTGTTTGAATAAAAATTATCAAGTAAACAGAGTCTGGAGACTAGCTTCCAATAAAGAAATAGAACCTGTGACTAGCATGATGAAAAAAAAAACGAATATAATTCTTGGAGCATCTAATACAGTCACTAGAAAATAAAATCAGTAGAAAAATAATTTTAAAATGATGGAATAGTAAGAGTAAGAATAATATTAAATGGATCACAGAACTTACGACATGAGAGAGTTTCATATTACAATAAAAGATTTAAAATACAAAACGAATACACTCAAGATATTGAAAGATAAAAACACTAGACTATAGACGAAAATCAACAAGCAGAGAACAGGAAGTGATTCCAGATTATGTTCAGAAAGGATGAAACAGTACTGGGCTGACAAAAAGAAGAAAAACCTCCATAAACCTGACTAAGTAGTCATATGTTGGCTAAAAAATTAAATAAATGCACTGTATTATGTATTCTTTGTCTTCGGGCAGCCTCTAGATGAAGGAAGCTTTTATGCTGGCCTACAGTATTTCTAAGTAGTCAAAGGAGTACTGTACTTAGTTATGTCAAAATAATTAATACTGTTTCCTATGCATAACCAAATGAAATGAATATAATTAAACATTTACTTAGCACAAGGTATTTGTATACACAAAATATGTTTCCTCACCATAATTTAATGCACTGAACAGTATGAGACATTAGGCACAATAAAACTGTTGAAAGTTTAAATCAGTTTTGATACGCGCCCCTTCGTTAAGTTGTAACTGCAGGCCGCTGCTAGGCTCTACCGTCGTCAGAACGCATAGTCTGCTCCTTTACCTGCCTGAGCTAAAGCGCAGCTCACTGAGCCGAATTGTGCTCACCTTTGTCTCACACATTATGAAAATAATTGTTCATCTCTACAGAACCACACATATTGGAAAAATAAATTAAACAACAACCGTTCAAGACAAACAGGATCCAAATTGAGAAACTCGTTTAGGAAAAAATGAGCAGTTTTATTAACTTATAATGTACTACATCTCCAGCCATTAAGCAGTACAAGAAACATGAACTGTACTTGTTGTTCGAGTCCATAGACTGGTTTGATGTAGCTCTCCATGCCACCTTATCCTGTGCTAACCTTTTTATTTCTTCTTTTTGTACAAGTTGCTTTACGTCGCACCGACACAGATAGGTCTTATGGCAACGGTGGGATAGGGAAGGGCTAGGAGTGGCAAGGAAGCGACAGTGGCCTTAATTAGGGTGCAGCCCCAGCATTTGCCTGGTGTGAAAATGGGAAACCACAGAAAACATCTTCAGGGCTGCCAATAGTGGGATTCGAACCCACTATCTCCCAAATACTGGATACTGGCTGCACTTAAGCGAGTGAAACTGTCGAGCTCGGCACTTTTCATTTCTACATAATTACCACACCCTAAATCAACTCTGTTTATCACACTCATACCTTTGTCTACCCCTGCCGTTTTTACCACCTACACATCCTTCAAAAACTAACTGAACAAGTACTGGGTCTCTTAGGATATGTCCTATCATACTATCTCTTCTTCCGGTCAAATTTTACCAAATTATTCTCCTCCTACCAATTCGATTCGGTATCTCTTCATTTGTGATTCGATCTACCCATCTCACCTTCAGCATTTTTCTGTAAGACCACATTTTAAAAGCTTCTATTCTCTTTCTTTCTAAGCTAGTTATCATTCATGTTTCACTTCCATGCAATGCCATGCTCCAGATAAGTCTTCAAAAATATCTTTCTAATTCCTACACCAATGATCGAAGTGAGCAAATTTCTTAAGAAAAGGCTTTCCTTACTCGTGCCAGTCTGCTTTTAATGTCGCCCTTACTTCTTCCATTGATTGCCATCAACAGTGATTTTCTGTTTTGAATTTTTGTGTCATTTTGAAGTAATATGCATGTCCTGATGCCAAATATGATATCAGTTTACTGGTATCACACACCATTTTTTTTAGTCTTAGTCTTAATTTTTTGTCTTAGTAACATTATTGCATACTACACACTATCTTTTAGTTTTAAAATATCTTTTGTTCCAGGAATGCTATATACTGACCTAAAAACCTGTGGTGGTAGCACTGCAGAATGTTGTTGAACTCTTTGCCAGATGGCAGCACTTAAATCCTTTGTGATGTGAATTCAGAGTTGAAAGCTCTTAAGTGACCAGCTAGATTTCCAAATGAAGTTTACTTTGAATACGTGTACATTTATTGTCAATTTCTGTTTTGTGATTCTGTGAGTATGGAAAGGCAACAGTGTTTGAACAATTTTTAGGAAACACCAAAGATCGTAACTATGCAGAAGTAGTAGCCACAATGCTTGAGAAATTCAGAATTATGTGTTGCAACGTGAGTCTTAAGCTACACTTCCTTTTCTCACATTTGGATGTATTTCCTGAGAATTTGGGGGTGGTGGGCGAGGAACAAGGCGAACGCTTCCATCAGGACATTCGGGAGATGGAGCGACAGTACCAATAGGACGATGGAGTGTCAATGATAGCAGATTACTGCTGGATGCTTCAAAGAGAAGACTCTGCAGCAGCTCATAAGAGAATTTCCAAGATAAGATCACTGGAAGGCAAAAAATTATTTTATTATTGATTAAATAGCATTCTAGTGAATGAACATTGTGCATTTCCAAGTGATACAACCAGTATTTCAATCAAAACTGTATTAACATTTGTAAAAAAAAAAAAGTGAATATTTTGTAATTAACTTTGTATTTTTCATTCTCGATTTGTAAAAAAAACCTGACGTAATAGGAGAAAAGGGCGGGTTTTTTTTAAATGGCTGTTCTCAATTGTACATAATCACTTTTCATAAGTAAAACGGCTTTTAAAAAGTTCCATTTTGTAGACCTGTGTAGTCATTCCACTGTGCAAGTTGGAATCTTTATCTACTTCCTTTACGACTTAATTTCCTGATCTAATACTTCCTGCATTGCCTGATCTCATTCAACTGCACTCCATGACTTTTGTTTTGGATTTATTTTCATCATGTACTCCTCTGAGACTGTGTCCATACCATTCAGCAATTTCTCCAGATCTTCTGCAGACACACACAAAACAAAAATATCATCAGCTAATCTCACAGTTTTGATTTTCTCTCCTTGGACTGTGACTCCCTTTCCAAATTCCTCTTTGATTTCCTTTACAGCTTGTTCTATATTAACCCCGAAAAGAAGACGTGACAAACTCCAGCCTTGCCTCACTCCTTTCTCGATTTCTGCTTCTTAGCCCTTGATTCATAGCACTGCAGACTGAATTTTGTACAGATTGCAGATAATGTTCGTCGCTGATTATTGCATTAAAAACTTTGTGTAACTCATTGAAATATTTAATTTTGTGACTACCCTTGGATGAAAGTTTCATCTTGTAGTGCAGGCTTGTGGCAGCTTAAATCCCCTTTCAGTTAGCAACACAGTGCTCTTGGATGACTTGCTGAAATAAATAAAATAAAAATGAAATGCTGTTAAATCAGAAATAATCGAACATGCTGGTTTTATTGTTTGTGAACCATGTAAAAGCACTAGATTCAATGGTATGTGTAGGAGTGGGTAAAGATTGAGTGAGGGCAAAACTGCTATACAGTGTTTTGTACAACCCTTTGCTGACCTGCCATTATCCACCAACCATCATAGGTTTGGCTTATGATTTTATTTCTATTCATATTCCACTCTTCCAAAACTATACGAATAATACCTGCCAAACCTGCACCAGTTTTATCACTTGAGACATCGTAAGAATCTGCAAACCTTTCTTCAATCCTATTTTGAACACAGTACCAGAAAATTATACTTAGTTTGCTCTTGCAAGGCACTTCTGTCCCAATGACTTGGATCGAAACAAAACAAAAAAAAAACCACTTGAATTTCTGACTGAATTTTTTCCATAACAATAGAAGTTATGACCTCAATAAGTTCATTTGGATCTCTGCTGAAGACACTTTGAATGTTGATGCAGACTGTAAATGGTCTCTTATAACTGATTCATTCTGATCAAGTAAATTTGAAAGTTCTAAATAATTGCCCCTGATATTTGATTAATCATCTTCTTCATGGTCACATAAAGATTAATTTTTGTTTCCACAAATATATGGTGGTTTGAATTATATGTCCAAGAACCTGTCTATTTGATGCTATCTGTTCGTTACACTTTATTGCCTGAAGACGTTCAGTTTCTGAGAAAACATTGTCAATCCTACATCTTCCGAGAAGCTGAAATTTTGCTAAATTTTGCTTTATTTAACAAATGTAGTTTTGATTCTTGACGTTTGAGAGGGTTACTAAACAGGTGGTAGGTGAGGGTTTGCAGTAGCTATTGGTAAAGTCATTCTGTCTGTATTGCATTGAGTCGAGGAAACACTGGCACTTCTCAATTTAATCTGCTGTTTTCAAATAGTATGAATTGGCTTGTAAATCTTGTTTGCTAATTACAGGTAAGGTTAATTATTGCTGGCAAATTGTGGAGCTGTACCTTAATTAAGGCTATGACCGCTACCTTCCTAATCATAGCCATTTCCGATCCCTCCATTGCCGAAAACATTCGATGTATTAGTGCGACGTTTATCAAGTAGCAAAAGAAGAAGAAGAAAAAGAGAAGAAGATTGCTGGTCAGCACTATGACCATTCGTTTAGTATCTCCTGCTTGCAAAATGTTCATTCGTATTATTTAAAGAAGAATGGAAAGACAATTTGAAGCTGAGTTGGTGGATCAGTTTGGTTTCAGAAGAAATATAGGAACACATGAAAGAATCCTCACTTTACGTCTGATCTTAGAGGATCAAATTACGGACAACAAACCCATGTGCATGGTATTTGTCAATCAAGAAGAGGCATTCGATAATGTTGATTAGTTCAAGCTATTTGAGATTTTGAAGGTGATCGGGACCAGATACCGATATAAACGCTTGCCATAATGAAATACAATTTGCCATTGCAAACGTACAGAACCTAAGATGTGATGCTTTCATTCAAGAAAGTGCACACAAAAGTGTCTAACTGAATGGGAGTATAAGTTTCAGTGACTATCAAAAAGATAGATTGAAAGCACTGACATGAAATCGACTCTAACGTTCTTTTTTTTTTTTTTTTTTTTTGCTAGGGGCTTTACGTCGCACCGACACAGATAGGTCTTATGGCGACGATGGGATAGGAAAGGCCTAGGAGTTGGAAGGAAGCGGCCGTGGCCTTAATTAAGGTACAGCCCCAGCATTTGCCTGGTGTGAAAATGGGAAACCACGGAAAACCATTTTCAGGGCTGCCAATAGTGGGATTCGAACCTACTATCTCCCGGATGCAAGCTCACAGCCGCGCGCCTCTACGCGCACGGCCAACTCGCCCGGTAATACGTTCTTTAAATGAAGTCCAGATTTGAAGATTTTTCAACAGCTCCAGTTTGTAGATTTGTGAACCAAAAAATATCATGGAATACAATAAATAATTTCCTAAAACGAAAATTTCCAAATTAATAAAGCACTACCCTTTGTTATTTTAACACAGGCTAGCTTGAAAATGAGCTCTTCAATATTTAGGCAGATGACCAAAAGCATTTATCACCACAAAACCTGCTGAAGTGTTTGGTTGTAAATCACAGACACTGTGTATGAGGTGGTCACTAAACTATTGTGTTTGGTTGCAACATATCCCACTACCACAGCAAATAGTGAGAGGAGATGATGATTATGATAATGATGAGTGTTGTACCACACTTATTTTGTACCAATCCTCACGTACTGTTTAGAGACATGTACCCTACTAAACAAAGACTTCAGTAGAATCCAAGCAACTGAAATGAGATTCATTAGAACCATGAACCAAACAACCAGAAAGGACAAGATCAGAAATGAAGTGAATAGGAAAGTAGCTGGTATTGAGGTTCCTGTTATCAGTGTCATAAAGAAACGCAGACTTCAGTGGTATGGGCACATAATGAGAATGAACAGGGAAAGACCTGCCAGAAAATATTTCGACCTTAATCTCATAGGAAGAAGACCAAGAAAACGTTGGATAGAGACTGTAAGATCAGATGTGGAGGAGAGAGGATACAAATGGGAGGATGTACTGGATCAGAAGATGTAAGAAGACAGAAGGAGACGGCGAGCGCTTGTACACCACACCCGGGAAACTGGAGTTGGGAAATGATGATGATGATGAGTGTTGTTTAAAGGGGCTTAACATCTAGGTCATCAGCCCCTAATGGTACGAAATGAGACAAAATGTAATGATAATTTAAAATTCATCCACTGACGAAATTCAAAACTTGATGGTGAAGAATGAATGGATTAATACGAATGTAAAATAATCAGCAGATCCAACTCACAATATTGAAAGTTAAAAAATAATGCTGAAAACAATCCACTGACTGGAATTAAAAAAGACGCTTCCCAGAAGCAAACTTAAAACAATGGTATTTACTGACCAAGGGGCTGCTTCAAAAATACAATCCTGAATCGATGATGCTTGTCTAAACGGGTCCAAATTCCAGATCAATGGCCCCTCATAATGGTACTTATCACTAGTTAAGTAAAACTATGGTATTTCTCATGTAGCGGTACTAATCAAAAGTAATGTAGACTCACAGTGTTCCTCACATTATGGTCCTACTCACAAGTAATGTACTACACACAGGTACCACAGGCCTATGGGTTTCTTACATAATGGCGCCACTCACAGACAATGCAAACCCATCGTCTTCCTCACAGTGATACACACGTGTACATTAATGGTGTCCCGACGTAAACAATCAACACTGCCCCACTCCAGTACTGAAAAGGAGGGGAGAGAGTGAAGGGGTAGTGTTGAAGGCCACTCCAGTACAAAACAGGAGGAAAAGGAGTTAAGGGCTAGTGCCGAGGGCACAGTGACCCACCTTCTAGTTTTACGCATTGCTGCATGTAGACAGCCCACTACAAGACTTTGTTGTGATTGGAATGGGCACACTGGTAGATTTATTGAAGTACAACATTAGATAACCTACTCTGATAATTACAGTATCAAGAGTTAAAGGTTTTTAACCAAAAAGTATTAGATACAGTACTAGTTAGGAGTATTTTGTAGCTGCATTATATCGGGTTGTAATTTGAAAATATCATTTACGGGTTTGTAACTCTGTTCTGGATGGTACCAAAATTATATTATCATAATTTACCACCTCGGATATAGAATTACGATAAATTCTATAAACAGAAAATAAATATGCTAAAATAAGATATTGATGTATAAAGTATTACA
The DNA here is from genome assembly GCF_040414725.1 of Anabrus simplex. Classification (NCBI taxonomy): domain Eukaryota; kingdom Metazoa; phylum Arthropoda; class Insecta; order Orthoptera; family Tettigoniidae; genus Anabrus; species Anabrus simplex. The sequence continues at coordinate 130,898,113 of NC_090269.1, forward strand.
ACTGTGAAATCATTTCTTTATAAAAATAACTGAAGATACATTTTACTTCTTGAGCAATAAGAAAATACATCTGAAAATAATTTAATATCATTAAAATACAATTTCCATAAAATACAAAGTCGTGTCTTAAAATATACAACAAAAATGCTATTGTTGCTAAACATAAATAATTATTATAAAATTAACAAATTTTTACAGAATATCAAAAATATGGAAGTATCGCATTTTCCTAGAAAATATATAAATAAAATAACTTTTTTTTTTTTTTTTGCTAGGGGCTTTACGTTGCACCGTAAATAAAATAAATGTACGGTAAAATAATAAAAATAATAAATATTAAATAACTGAAGATTTGGGTCAAATACTGACTTTACAACAAGTGTGACGGATTCCTACTCCTTCCAGAACACTAATAACCACTCCATGCTCCGTTCCTGTTTATCTAGCCGCTTGGGAATGGAATCTATCAGATGTTGGAAAAAATGTGGTTCATTCCTTAGATTCGCCCAAACTTGATGGCAGTGCATTAACAGAGTCACTCTTGTCCTCTCCTGACCTGGGAGAAAGGAGATGAGCTGCTTGATTAAGTGGTATGTTCCGAGCTGTCAGTGGAGAGGTGGCGTGGGAGGACATCAGTAGACAAATAAGTTTGAGTGGTGTCTTTAAAAGTAGGAAAGATCACAATATGAAGATAAAGTTGGAATTCAAGAGGACAAATTGGGGCAAATATTCGTTCATAGGAAGGGGAGTTAGGGATTGGAATAACTTACCAAGGGAGATGTTCAATAATTTTCCAATTTCTTTGCGATCATTTAAGAAAAGGCTAGGAAAACAACAGATAAGGAATCTGCCACCGGGGCGACTGTCCTAAATGTAGATCAGTAGTGATTGATTGATGACCTGGAACCCACGTGTTTACCATTCTTGCCCAAACATGTTCTATTATATTTAAGTCAGCCGACTTGGGAGGCCAGTCAAGCACGTGAACGTTAGGATGCTGTTTAACCCTAGAACACAAACCCTCGTAATTTTTATGATGGATACTTGGCAACACGGCTCTATCTGCTAGACTTTTCATGCCACGCTGTTGTCCTACTCAGTAGCTTCCTACAATACTGCAAGCTTCGTCAGTGTGCCTTCACTGTTAGAATGAGTCTGTTGATTTGAAATTAAAGACTCTTGCATCGTAAAATTTACGACGATTAGTGACTACGTATGCTAAACTTAGAAAGGTAAGTTCTGTAACAAAGTTACATTACAGCACTATTCTGAAATGAAATAAGTATTTAGAACCACAGAACTTGTCAGGCACATACTGTTAAGTAACGTGTGCCGTTATTTTGGCCGCAAGTTGCTGAGAAAAGACTTTCTCATACGTCTAAGTGAAGAACTCACCAAGCAATGGATGGCGAAGAGACTGGAAACAGTGAGCTTACAAACACATCTACGAGAAATTATACAGGGTATTCTAAGTGATAGTTCATCTACCCAACGTAAAGGATTGGTTATTAATGGCAAGAGAATTATTTGTCACACCTGTCCTGCTCAGAAAAGGGGAATGACGACAACATACTGCAGTGAATGTCACCATGTGTATTGCAAGGAACATAAAGCAAATCTTTGCACTAACTGCTGTAAATGAGACACCAGAGACTTGAAAAACTAGGAGTTAACACTCTGTAAAATAACTTATATGTTAATACATGCTTCTTATATTACATTTTGTGTGCAATTACATTGTATCATCATGGAAATAAATAGTCGTAAATTTTACGAGGGGTTTGTGTTTATGTACTACCAAATTAGGATTTGTGTTCTAGGGTTAAAGAAAGCTTCTGTTACATGTGCAGTGTGAACAGAACAGTTATCTTGCACAAACCTAATAACGGGAACTTCTCAAACACTAAGAAGAATGGCACCTTCTAAAATGTCCACAAATTCACAAGCAGTCATGTGGAGTGACCTCTATCAACTCCCCTGGACCAGCACCACTTATCCATCCCAATACACCACATGTGACGTGACCCGACTGATTAGTTACCTGGACAAAGGGCTCTTCATATCGCTTTCCAACTGGACAGCAGCACTTCAGCTGTTTACCTGGATCGGAGAAAAATACCTTTTAATCCAACCAAATGGTAATTTCCCATTCCTGTCATGGAGTAATACTTTCTTGTAGTGCAAAGCCTACGTGAAGTTCTCTGTAGATAGGAAAAAGTTGCCCCTTTTTCGCAGCTCTGCAATTGTGAATACCTGCTGTGTGGAGCCGACGACTCACGGCAGTCCAGCTTACTGGCAATTCCAATGCCGCAATCACATTACCGATAGTTGCAAATGGAGAATTGTCCATAGTTTGAACGACTCCAGCATCCTGTTCCAGAGCAACTCTTCTAGGAGTCTTGTTATGTGTCCTATGATCTACCAATCCTTCATCACCTCGTTCTTGCCATAATTCTACCCATCTTCAAACTGTCATAAGACTACATGGTATTGCATGAGCTATTGCTTTGGGGACCATGTGAGCCTCCCACATGCCAATAATATGGGCTTAATTCACTTGTGATAAGATAGGAGCCATCTTACAGTGTTACAGTATAATGATGATGATGATGATGATGATGGTTGTTTAAAGGGGCCCTACATCTAGGTCATCAGCCCCTAATGGTATGATATGAGACAAAATGAAATGACAAATTAAAAGCTCAAAAACATCCACTGACCACAATTCAAAACGTAAGGACGAGGAATGAATGGATGGATATGAATTTAAAACGATCAGTGGAACCGACCCACAGTGCCTCACATGCACAGAAGCTGGCGGAGAACAATACTATTACTGACTAAGGGACTGCTTCTATAGCACAATACTGAATCGATGATACTTGTAGTCAAAAGGGATCCAAAATCCAAGTCAGCAGGCCCTCACAATGGTACTTATCACTAGGAAAGTAGAACCATGGTATTTGTCATGTTGCAGTACTAATCAAGAGTAGCATAAACTCACGGTATTCCACACATTATGGTACTTCTCACAGGTAATGAAATTCGCACATGTATTACAGACCTACGCTGTTTCGCACATTGCGGTGCCATTTACAGGCAACGCAAACTTATGGTGTTCATCACATAAGGATACTAACCACAGGGACTCGTACTATCCCGTGGTGTTCCTCATGTAGTGGGTACTAATCATAGGCAAGACAGAGCCATGGGTTCCCTCCTCCCATGGTGTCGCTCATATAGTGCTACTAATCACAGGTACTGTAAAAGCCTTCAAGCTCTTGTTTGCTACTAATCACAAACCTATTTGGTACCCAACATAGTGGTACTACGCACAAGTAAAAGCGACCCATGGTGTTCCCTGTGTGGTGGTACTAATTACAAGTAGTTTCATGGTTCTAATTTGATCATCCCTTGGTCGCCCCTTTTAGTCGCCTCTTACGACAGGCAGGGGATACCATGGGTGAATTCTTCGTCTGTGTCTCCCACCCACAGGGGGTTTACACACAGTATAACAAAAGGTAAGCCGCCATGCAGTGGCCTTTAAACACTACCCCTTCACTCTCTCCCCTCTTTTTCAGTACTGGAGTGGGGCAGTGTGGATTGTTTATGTCGGGACACCATTAATGTGTTATTTTGTTAAAAATGAAGCCATACTTTTCAGTGTCAACTTATTTAAATGTAACAAAAACCTTTCAGTCTGTCAAATGCACAGCAATTTCAATATAAATTATAACACTATAAACATCTGAGGATGTTCTTTGTTCTTGTATAACGAAACATGTCATTCTCTGTATAACAGTGTGTATTTTTACAGGTAAGTTTACAGTGTTATAATTTATGTTGAAATTGCTGTGTGTTTGACAGACTGAAAAGTTTTTGTTACACCATTAATGTGCACACGTGTACTAATCATAGGGACTTGTACTATCCCGTGGGGTTCCTCACGTAGTGGGTACTAATCACAGGCAACGCAGACCCATGGCATTACTAATCACAAGCAAAGTCCAGACCCGTGGTGTACCTCGAAATGCAGACCCATGATGTCCACAACCAGATGCTGAAACACCCCAACGAACATAGCCTCCTTTTTTATCCCCTCGGGGTGTTCCAACCGTACATGGACAGAGGGGGGCCTCCGTCTTAGTGGTGGATTCTTTACACAGGTACTGTAAATCCCCTTTTAGTCACCTCTTACAACAGACAGAGGATACCATGGTTGTATTTTTCATCTGTGCCCCCTCTCCCACAGAGGGTAGAGAGAGGAAAAAGAAAAACAAAGGGATTTGACACTCCGAAAAATGACGTACGGGGCAAAGAAAGACAAGGGCCACGAAGGGGGTGAAAATGAAAGACTCACTAGGCTTCGAATGCTCTAATACCATCGGGGTCGGAAAAGAACAAGAGATGACAAGGGAGGTCAGACAAGTAGATGAAAGTGAGAAGCCTCGCACAAGTAAGTGGAAGCAATGCCAGGACTCAGCATAGGATCCCCATGGTCGCCACCTACACTCCCATGTTGGGAGCCCCTAGGGGCCTCTTTTAGTCATCTCTTTTGACAGGCAGGGGAGACCATGGGTGTATTCTTCCGTCTGCATCCCCCACCCACAGGGTGTAGTACTGTGAGAGTCACGAGTACACTCAAGAGGATTAAAGCTATTTAAGAAACTCTATGACGAATCACCCATTTGTGTAATATAAGCATTTTATGGAAAAAATCTTAGGAGAACTGTCTTCTAATGCCCCCTTTATTGAGAAAGTCATTGGCATGTCTACAACAAACAAGAACCGACAGATGGATCTAGAGTATAAGACAGTTTAGGCAAGTACTACAAAACTGTCATCAATCTTCTCAAGAAATCCTTGGTTGAGAACCAAACGGCAGTTCTAGCTAGGGGATGTAATTTCGCTGTCGCTCCCTATAAAATTCCCACTGAGGAATTAATCACTTTTGCTTAAGCAGCCATCCACAAACAACATACAGATTAAGCTGAGGAGTTACGACAGAAATGTGTGAGACTGATACGGTCTGCTGCTGTGCCCGCGCCCAATTTAACTAGAGGCGAGAAGAGAGCTCTGAAGGAACTTAAAGATGATTTTGAACTGACCATTCTCTCAGCTGACAAGGGCAATGCGATGGTGGTAATGGACACTGATGAGTAGAAGAACAAGATCTCAGCTATTCTGTCAGAGCCTGTTTACAGACAGAACTCATGTGACCCTACCACTCGTGGGTCCAACGCTACGCTGAAGCTCTTAAGGCAATCCTCAGTTTCAAAAGAGGAGCCTAAACATCCATCTCTGGGGGACGCAGTGCCACCTAAAGTATATGGACTTCCAAAAATCCATAAAGAAAACGTTCCCCTCAGACCTACTGTTAGTGCAATAGATTCTCCTACGAATGCTCTAACGAAATACCTAAGTAAATTGCTTCAGCTACATATAGGACGTACTGAATCATATGTCAGAGTCTCTCTGAATTTTGTCAACAAGTTGTCAACCATAACCTTTCAAACTAACGCACTTCTGGTGAGTTTCGACGTTGAGTCGACGGACGGGGAGGCTATGGGAAGTCCACTTTTGCTGATAGTGGCAAATTTCTTTATGGAGCATTTTGAAGAGGCGGCTATTGCTTCAGCGCCCATCAAATCTATGATTTGGTAGACATATGTTGACGATACATTTGTGGTCTAGACAGAAGGTCGTGAGAAACTTCAGGTACTTCTAAACCACCTAAATCAGCAACATCCTTCAATGAAATTCACTATGGTGATGGAGTCGGATGGATGTTCTAGTAAGAAACCAGACAGCTCCTTAGGACATACCATCTATCATAAGCCTAACCACACATATCACTATCTCCACGCAGATTCTCACCACCCTCCAGCAAACCAAGGCATTGTCACTGTAAGAGAGTTAGTAATTATTGCAGTATGGAAAATTGAATACACATTTCAAGAACGCACTGATATTAAACTATGATTCTGCACACGTTTATTGCACTTAAATTACAGATTCCTTAACATGAGACACAATTACACACACATGCTGCCATTTTATTTATTTTTTTTTCACAGAGATTATATACATCCTCCCACCTTGCAATTTTACAAGTAACACAAAATTGCAACCTTTTCCAGTTTCCTCACAAGTTCAGTCTGTCAGGTATTTTCACACAACGCCCCGATCTTGTAGTTGTACATATCTTCCCTCCAACCTCAGACACCTCGGAATCTTTTGGCTGGACGTTCAATCAAGAATCAGGTTCCACAAGCAGTGGCTTCATTGTTGCACACACCTCCAAAGGATAAAGCCGCTGAAGTGGCCTAATCCTTTCACCATGAGCAGTCCTTACTCTTGCCACTCTTACGTTGCCATCTGCTCCTGGGTAGGTTTCTAACACCAGACCGAGGGGCCAGTTGAATTTCTTCACCCCATCTGACTCGATCAGCACAATCTCTCCCACCTGTAGAGTTCCCGGCTTCTGCACCCTCTGATGGACCAGCATGGCCAAATATTCATTGCGGAAACGCTGACGGAAGTCATCTCGGAGCTTCTGAAGATATCTCAGCCTTCTGTTCAGGCTGCGGGCATCCATTTCATCCAAGTCTACGACATCATTTCTTGGTAGACCTTGCACAAACATAGCTGGAGTCAATGGGTTCAGTGTCTCTGCCGTGTCTTCTATGAAGGTCAATGGTCTAGAGTTTAATGTGGCTTCACAGTCACACAGTATGGTTTCCAACTCTTCAAAACTTACAACCTTTCTGCCTAGGATTCTTCGCAGGAGTTCTTTTACCATGTGGATTAATCTCTCCCACCATCCCCCCCACCATGGTGCGGCCGGAGGGTTGAAGATCCACTTGATTTTCTGTATGCAGGACATAGCAATTATTTCCTGCCAATTCAGTTGTTTTAGGCTGCTGCTCGCACCTACAAAGTTGGTGCCGTTGTCAGTGTATATGACCTGTACTCTTCCTCGTCTGGCAATAAATCTTCTCAAGGCCATCATGAAGCATTCTGTGGATAGGGACCTGGCAAGCTCAAGGTGCACTGCTCGGTAGACAGCGCACGTGAATAGTACAATCCATACCTTATCTCCTGAACTCAGGTATAAGGGACCTGCCATATCAATGCCAGTCACTTCAAATGCCGCTGCACATTTAACGCGGTCTTTCGGTAATGGTGCAGAAGGGGGTTCCACTGGTTTGCTTTGATATCGTCTACAAATTACACATTTCCTCACTATGTTCCGTACTAATCTCTTGATGCCAATAATCCAGAACCTTTCCCTGATGTTGGCGATCATTATCTGGCATCCAGCATGCTGCATTTGACAGTGTTTCTCAAATACCATTCGATGGATTATGATGTCTTCCTGTGGTAGGAGTATTGGGTGCTTGAATTCGTCTGGTTCATCGCTAAGCAATAATCTTGTTCTGACTCTAATCAGCCCATGTTGGTCTTTGAATGTCTGGAGTGCCTTCGGGATTTTGGATTCATCATCTCTGAAGTGCTCTAACTGGATGCATTGTAACAACGTTATTTCAGCTTTCTCTACTTCTTCATAGTGAAGTTCTCCTGTCCTCTTGCTCGAACTGGCACAATTATGTCAAAATCTCAGTATCCAAGCAATCATTCTTAGAATCTTCACATAACTGGAAAAATAATGGAGATCATCACTGAATCTTGAGTTGCCGCTGGAAACAGTGCACAAAGTCGTCTTCTTTCTTTCTTTATTCACATCTTGTTCTGGAGCAAGTATCTCTAATTGTGGCCACTGTCCTTTCTCTTCCTGAAGCCATGCAGGACCTTCCCACCATCGGTTGAGGAACAAAACCTTTGCATCGCACCCCCTGGAAGGCAAGTCGGCCGGGTTGAGAGCACCAGGAATGTAATACCATTCATCTGGAGAAGTGTTTTGTCTCATCTCTCTGCATCTATTACTGACAAAGACATTCCAATCATCTTCTCTCCTTATCCATGCAAGAACGACCGACGAATCACTCCAGCAATATGTCTTGCATCCTTCTATTCCTAAGCTCTTCTTCACTTCACGGCACAACCTCGACGCAATAAGGGCTGCTATCCGTTCAAGTCGAGGGATAGACCAGTCCTTTAAAGGTGCCACTCTTGCTTTGGCCTGTGCGAGACGCACGGTTGCCTTCCCATCATGCTCTGTACGCAAGAAAGCACAAGCAGCGTATGCTTTCTTACTGGCATTACTGAAAACATGTAGGCTAATTGTTTCCGGCTTGATCGTGTCCTCTGCTAATCTTCGTTTTACCCGACATTTCCCAAGCCAATGCATATTTCTCAGCCATGCCAGAAATTTGCCCAATATCTCTGTCGGCAATTCTTCATCCCAAGTGGTATTTAATCTCCATGTTTCCTGTAGGAGTAATTTCGGCACTAACATCGTTGGACTAGCAAAACCGAGAGGATCAAAGACTTTCTGAGCGATGGACAGCAGCATACGTTTTGTAATTCGGTTACTGGTGAGCCCTATAGTATCGACATCACAGAAGATCTCATCTGCATTAGTTTCCCATAGTAGTCCCAGCAATGATACTGTACTGCTTCCAGTCTTTTCCGCATCCTTATGAAGTTGTGTGCTAGTCCATCCTCGGAGCTCAAATTTGGCAGTGGACATCAGTTCCTTTGCTTCTTTGATGAATTTTCTCAACTCCTGCTCAGAATCAACACTTGTAACGCAATTATCAACGTAGAACGATTTCTTCAGTTTTTCAGTTGTTTCCTTCACTTCCTCTTGTGCCTGTTCCAAGTGATGGCGCAGAGTAGCACTTAGCAAGAAAGGACTTGGCGCAACTCCGAATACCACCCTACAATGTCTTAATATTATCACTTCCCGCGAGTCACAGCTTTTCCACCAGAGAAATTTCAAAAACTGTCGATCCTCACGTGCCACGCTGATCTGTAGAAATGCTTTGGCTATGTCTGCAGTAACTCCAATTGCATTCTTTCTAAACTGAAGTAGTAGACTCGGAATCAAGTCTATTAAATTTGGTCCTGTTTCCAAGCACGAATTCAGCGAGTTGCCTCGAGTATCTCGAGAAGAGGCATCAAATACTGGGCGTATCTTTGTTGTCTCACTAGATTCCTTGATCACTGCATGATGTGGGAGAAAGTATCCTGACCTGCTGTCTTCTGCGTCTGGAACTATCTCAATGATGCCATCCTTCAACCAATTTTCAAAAACTTCATGATATTCATTAAGCTTATCAATTCTGGAAAGATGTCTTGTCACCGACAGTAGTCTTTTCTCAGCTGTGGTCCGATTATCTGTTAACTCAGGATGTCCTTTCTTCCATGGCAAGCAGACTTCATATCTGTTGTCTTCAGCTGTAGACAGCTGCAACAATTCTGAAATCTCTTCTTCTTTTCGCATCTTAGATTTCAGCTCTGCCTGGTCTTGAATTCCTATGACATCTAGTTCCCACAGATCCCGCAAACTGAAATTCACATTGGTGAGCCCAACCACTTGTCCACCTTTTATATTCTTCCTGCATCCCATGATGGTCCATCCTAACCGTGTCTCAATTGCCATAATATCATCATCAATTTTCATGGTATTGCCAGTCCAAAGTTTACCGAGGACATCTGCTCCTAATAGGATTTCAACGTCGGGTGCATTGTGACCTTGATCTGTGAGTGTGATGTTTGCCTCTTTCAACTGTGGAAATATTTTCTGATTTTTCAGTCGAGGAACAAAATTACATATTTTACTTTGATCTAATACCGTCACTGAACACTCAAATTTCTGGTCTAAACTTCGTAATTTGATATCGTAGACCTTATGTTCCCGCTCCCTTAATTCGCCTCCACCAAAAAGGTTATGACTTAATGTCTCTTCCCCTAAACATTTCAGATTGAGTTCTCTGGGTATGTGATCCACAATGTATGATCTCTGTGAGCCGGAATCTAGAAGAACCCTTGCCAAGCGTGTCGTCCTACCAGTGACTATAGTTACGATAAGTGTCTGTAGCAATGTCTGTCCTCCCTGCTGAGATAGCAAACTGTCTGTTCCATTGGTTTGTGAATCCCTGGGTGTATTGTTGGACACTTGTCTTACTTCCGTACACAACTGTGGACACATTATTGTAACATGGCGCTTATCACAGATCAAACATTTCACAAAACATTTACATTTCTTAGCATTGTGCCCTGCTCTAAGACACAAGTAACATCTTGCCTTTTGCTTTAGCAAATTCTTCCTGGCCTCTAACGTTAACTTCTTGGCACTAAAACACTCTACAGAAGTATGAGATGATTTATCACACCATAGACATGCATCCTTAGTAGAACACTTACTATCACTCGCTAAAATACATGCAGCAGCGGGTACTTTATCTATCTTTGACGCGGAACTCTTAGCATCAAAACTTAAGCTGAAACCAGATCTAGCGAGCGCAAAGCGTTCTTCACTTTCAACTTCTAACCTCAAAAATGCCAGTAGGTTAGCTAGAATATCCTGATCATCTGCTTCACTCCTGTTGTTTCGTGCTCTTTCCCAGGCTAACATTACATCTTCTGGCAACGAAGATTCCACTAAAGGGTATAACATGGCAGCATATTTCTCCCGGGTAACTCCTAAGGTTTCCAAAGCTCGCAGCTGAGTTTCCAGTTTATCATGTAAAGTGCTCAGTGCCATACTTTCCCCCCTAGTAGCTTGATTTAAAACAAGGGTCAAAAGCTCACGTACATAAATTTCAATAAGGAGTTCATCCTTTGCAAAGCGAGATTTTAACTGTTCAATAGCATGACGATAATTGGCGCCTGATGGAGGGAAACTTTCCACCAGCTCCCTAGCTTTCGAACCTGGTACCATCGATTGCAAAAGATACTGAAATTTATCATCGTCGTCTAAAGATTTGTCGGCATCAATTTTATTAAACTGACCCCAAAATCCAAGCCAGTTCTTTACATTTCCGTCGAATTTCGTCAGCTCCAGTTTCAGCAGACGGAAATTTCTGTTAGGTGACTGTACTATGGCACTATTTATCTCGTAGACCTGGTCTGCAGCTACAGAATGAACTTTAATAACATTTTCATACCTTGTTTTGATGATAATATACTCATCTCTGTAGGCTTCTGCGTCATCGTAGTCTTTCTGGTAGGCTTCCTCTTCTGCTTTGTTCTCACATAACCAAGATTCACGGATTTCTTCATCCAGTTTGAAGAGACGATTTGCCTTATCTTCCAATATGTTGAACGACGACTCCAATTCCACTTTATCTACGATATTTTCCTGTAGATTTTGTTTCACTTGGCCGATAGCCCGCGTAAACATGCGTCTCACATGCGATCTTTCTTTCTTCAATTTTTCCCGTCCTGTCACGGTCGCCATTATGTAAGAGAGTTAGTAATTATTGCAGTATGGAAAATTGAATACACATTTCAAGAACGCACTGATATTAAACTATGATTCTGCACACGTTTATTGCACTTAAATTACAGATTCCTTAACATGAGACACAATTACACACACATGCTGCCATTTTATTTATTTTTTTTTCACAGAGATTATATACAGTCACGACATTCACCAAGGGGGCGATACAAATTTGTGAGCCATCAAATATCCAGGAGGAGATGGACACACTCAAAGTCACGTTCAAGGGTAATGGTTACCAGTGTACAGATTCACAAGAGTCCTGTATCCCAGAGGGATAACTAAGCAAAGCTCACAGAAAGAAGAAGTGAAGGGACCTGCCCACCTGCCTTACAGTCACAGATCAAATTGCCAAGGTCCTTTGCAAGCACAATATAAAAACCATGTTTGGCACTGTAACTAAAACTGCTCATAGTTTGATTGATTGATGTTTGTTGTTTAAAGGGGCCTAATAACGAGGTCATCGGCCCCTAATGGTACGAAATGAGACGAAATGAAAAGACAACTTAAAATTCCAAAATCCTCCACTGACCAGAATTCAAAGCATAAGGACAAGGAATGAATGGATGGAGATGAATTTAAAACGATCAGTGGATCCGACCCACAGTGCCTCACATGCACAGAAGCTGGCACAAAACAATTGTATTACTGACCAAGGGATTGCTTCTATAGTACGATGCTGAATAGATTGTGCATATAGTCGAAACGGGTCCAAAATCCAGGTCATCAGCCCCTCATAATGGTATTTATCGCTAGGAAAGTAGAACCAAGCTATGTGTAATGTTGCGGTACTAATCAAAAGTAGCGGAGACTCGCGGTATTCCACACATTATCGTACTATTTACAGGTAGTGTAACGCGCACATGTAACACAAACCTATGGTGTTTCGCACATTGTGGCGCTATTTGCAGGCAACTCAAACCTATGGCGCTCCTCACATAAGTGGACTAACCACAGGGACCCATACTATCCCGTGGAATTCCTCACATAGTGGGAACTGAGTATAGGTATGGCAAAACCATGGTGTTGCTAATCCTATGGTGTTGCTCATATAGGGGTACGAATCATAGGTACTGCAGGACCCCCATCCTGATTCGTACACTGTCGCTACTAATCACAAACCTACTGCGTACCTAACATAGTGGTACTACGCGCAAGTAAATGCAACCAATGGTGTTCCCTGCGTGATGGTACTAATTACAAGTAGTTTCATGGTTCTAATTGGATCATCCCTTGGTCGCCCCTTTTAGTCGCCTCTTACGACAGGCAGGGGATACCATGGGTGAATTCGTCGTCTGCCTCCCCCACCCACAGGGATTGTGTGTTTGGTCCGCGAGAGGTATTTTATTTCCCTCAAGTCCGCCGGCAAGCCGGTTAGGACACCCCTATCCGCCACCTGGGACGCACCACATGGGAGTATCACCTCTCCCCCTGCTACACCTGCGTAGCAGGTTCGTGGGCTCATAGTTTAGGTAAAACCAAGGACAAATTGTCCCCTCTATTACATCATCAGGTCTACAAAATTACCTGTAGTTATAGCAAGGTATACATTGACCAAACGTGCCGGTCCATTGCTACCCGTATCAAGGAACACGTACGAAATATTAGTCTCAACCAGTAAGACAAATCAGCAATAGCTGAGCACGTCCTATCGTCAGGTCATGATGTTGTGTTCCAAGATGTTTGAGCTCTTACCCATACTAAACACTACACGTCTAGGATTATACGGGAATCTGTGGAAATACGTAGAAATCCTAACAATTTCAGCAGGGATACTGGCTATCAATTAACATGTGGTAGCCAGGCAATAAGGATTTACGCAGGTAGTTCTCTTCCCTGTTATTTCAATACTGTTCTTTCGTTTCAGTGTTTTCCAAATTCCTACGTTCTTCATCACCAGATATTTCAATCCAGGCTTGTGTTAGTGTCATACTTTCATACGTATGTATACCTGTTATGCTCCCCCTCCCAGACCGACTCCGATGGTACTCTCAGCTGCCACTTGGAAGTCTAGCACTGTGCCAGCGTATGGCAAGCCACCTGATAACGAATGCTATTGGCTTTACGTCGCACCAACACAGATATGTCGTATGGCGACGATGGGACAGGAAAGGGCTAGGAGTGGGAAGGAAGCGGCCGTGGCCTTAATTAAGGTCCAGCCCCAGCATTTGCTTGGTGCAAAAATGGGAAACCACAGAAAACCATCTTCAGGGCTGCCGACAGTGGGATTCGAACCTACTATCTCCCGAATACTGGATACTGGCCGCACTTAAGCGACTGCAGCTATCGAGCTCGGTGCTAACGAATGAACATATGATTTCCTAACGGCTAAATTCAAACCTTCATTATTGGAGAAAATTTTTTCCGCCTTGTAAATACTTCACATTTTATTATAATTACCTTCCGTACATGTTTCAAGAGCTCGACTGCTCTCTTCCTCAGTGGTGCAAACCATCAAACAAAATCCTTGGACTTGACACATTTGTTCAATACAGTCATCAACAAGACAAATTATACATAAATCCTTAAATCGTAAAAACATCTCATTTGTGTCTGAACTGTTCACTTACACTTACTATGTCATTTATTAAAAATATTTTTAAAAAAATAGAATATTTTTCAAATCATAAAATGAATAAAACCTATTAAATTAGTCGCTATATACTAAAATGCTGTCTGCTCTGTTAAACCATCATGGTTAAAATAATTCCTGGTGAACTGTAGAGATTATCTTCTGAAGATGCAGAGCAAAAGTTCTCTGTGAAACAAAGAATTTCATCTTATTTTCTTGACACTACATAAGCCCAAAAAGCCTATAACATGTCTAAAATTACAGGCCGTGATAACATCAATGTTACAATATTTTAAATATAATCATTATTATAACACTGTTAGCTGTTGATTTCTTAGCCTATCTTTAAAATTAACTTATAGGAGCACCATTTGATAAAGTGCATGGGTGTCTACGTCCATGTTTTATTTCTAGCACTAGTGTGTTTAATAATGTTATTTACTTTACGTGCACAAACTACTTTTACAGTTTTCTGAGACACCGGGGTGCCGGAATATAGTCCTGCAGAAGTTCTTTTACGTGCCAGTAAATCTACCAACACGAGGCCGACGTATTTGAGCACCTTCAAATACCACCGGACTGAGCAAGGATCGAACATGCCCAGTTGGGGTCAGAAGGCCAGCGCCCCAACCGTCTGAGCCACTCAGCCGGGCACTAGTGTTTAAACTATAGCATCCCCATTTTCTTATTTCATGCTATGCAACTGCTTTTGACAGGACAGGAATGAGGTTAGGACTATCTTAATTAATGTAGGCCTAATCACTGAAAATGGTCTTACAATGGTTCTACATGGAGAAGAACATGTCAGGAGGATATTAAGAGGAGAGTTCAATCCAACTAATATAGGGTCAGATGACCTAAACAATAGAATAAAATCCAAGCACCTGTGCTCACATGTGGGTATGATGCGCAAAGGTATCACCGAGATATCACTATAAAATTTGTCACAAATGGAACATAACAATTGCTTTTACACATATCAAGTGAAAAATTCCTGGCACATTAAGAAATACCGTCGTTATTTGAGAAATATGAAAACATACTTAAGGCTTGTAGACAGGACTGGTTTATGTCGTATTCCGCTGCTGATGCCGTCTTTTGTTCTTTTCTTGAGGTCCAGGGCTAGCACCGAGGAATGCGAGTGCTATGTCTGTGGATTCTCATTATCTTTGTCCATTATGAGTAGAGCGGCTAGTTCAAAAAGCAAAATGGAGGTGAACAGAATTCATTTTTCGATGAGGCAAATGAACAGGTTATTGTTAAATTACAAGACCTTAAGCTATTGCCGAAGTAGCATGATCCCTGGACCAATAAATAACTTAATGAATCAGTTAGGGCACAAGTCCACAACTCGTCGTGATCAAAGAACTTCAGCGAACAAAGACATTACACACGAAATTGTTCAACGTGTGAGACAAAAGACATACGTGTGTCACTGTGAGCGTAACACCAAATGTACTTGTAAAGTGGTAAAGTACGCATACATAATATACTCCAAAAATGAAATATTTCTTAATGTGCCAGGAATTTTTCACTTGATATGTGTAAAAGCAATTGCTATGTTCCATTTGTGACAAATTTTATAGTGATATCTCGGTAATACCTTTGCGCATCGTACCCCTCACATGTGAATGACAAGTCATTAATCTTGATAGACTATGATTTAGATACCACAAATAAAACAAGCATCTTGGTGATTAATTACAACATGAATACCGAGATGATTATCAAGATACTGTATAGATGATAAAATAAAGTAGGGTACTGAGAATGTACCTCTACTCCAGAGGTCATAGCCTACCATAATCAACCATAATAATTCATAAAACTTACCCACTCTCTGAAGAGCTCACTATGTAATTGTTATCAAGCAATATGCTAGCCTTGGAAAGACACAGAACAGGTCCTGTGTGGCCAACTAGCAAGCATCGGGGTGTCATCTGCAAAATAAACAAATCCATCATCCATCAGGTAAGACAAAAGTCGAAGTGATAATGACAGGTTATATGGTACTATAGCATAAACATAATTATAAACAAAATGACTATGGTAAATCTGTAGTCTAGCTGATTCTAGTCACTGTTACAGTGCAAGATGACACAAGGTGTTGTAGTGTGTCCAGTAACTGTTTGTGAACATTTCTTTATTGCCCACCCTAGTTTACACCTTCGGCTTACAGGCAATAAAGACAATGAGTGTAGGAACAGAAATGAAACAAACAAGTGTAAAACTACCAGGTGGGTCAGGCTGAGTGGCTCAGATGGTCGAGGGGCTGGTCTTCTGAGCTCAACTTGGCAGGTTCGATCCTGGCTCAGTCCGGTGGTATTTGACGGTGCTCAAATACGTCGGCCTTGTGTCGGTAGATTTACTGGCACATAAAAGAATCCAGTACCAGTATGTATTCCCTATTCCTATTAGCTTCTTCTACACATCTAACATTATCTTTTCATACTCTCCCAAGGGCTATTTACCTGGATTAAAGTCAAATAGGTACAAAAAAAAAGAGAAAAAAGTCAAGTCACCAGGTATCAATGAAATGAGTCATGACATGACAAAAGAAGCTAGAATTAGTGGTTATAAAGAGTAATAAATACCATCTGGAAAGAAGAAAAAAATCATGGAATACTGGATGAAAGAAGTTAATTATTTGGACATCTTATCGTAACACCTGACAGCAGAATTAGCAGAAGAATTGAAAAAATATGGAATAGAAAGACCAAGATTAAATGGATTACAGAAATTAAGGATGATATTAAAGAAGACTAAATAACAACACATGATCTTAAAAACAGAACAGACAGAGGCTACAGACCAAGATTAATAAAATGTCTAATGGAAGGTAGTGATAGGATATTAGATTCATTTTACTGAGTCTATTCATTTGATTTCATTCACGTTACTGAATTGATACAGTGATCCGATTCATGGCTTTATCTGTGTGTTGCTTTCGGTAATGTACTGATTCACTGCAAATCATCTTTCTCCATGATCACTCGGCTCTTCATTGTTCTTACATTTACACAACTTGAAATTATTTTAATTTATATTGTTCTAACTTTACCAAAAATAAATGCCTGTACTACACAAAATAAATTTGCAGCAGAAGCATACAACGCAAGTAATAATCAGCGCAGGCAACTCATTACTAAATCAACATAAACAGAAACCGAGCATATTGTTAAAGATGCAAATATCTCTATTTCATCATTTTTTTCATGAACCAATTTCCAACACCAAGCCTCTGCTCCGCTCTCTAACAACCTGCAAGGAACTTCCTTTCCGGATGAAAATGCACTCTGAACATTGCTTGACAAGTTCTTCGACTCAAAACCACGTGATTTCTACAGGCATAGAATCCGTTTGGCTTTTTTTTTTTTTTTTTAAATTTGTTTTACGTCACACCGATACAGACAGGTCTTATGGCAATGACGGGATAGGAACAGACTAGGAGTGGAAAGGAAGCAGCCGTGGCCTTAGTTTAGGTACAGCCGCAGCATTTGCCTGGTGTGAAAATGGGAAACCACGGAAAACCACCTGCAGGGCTACCGACAGTGGGGTTTGAACCCACTATCTCCTGGTTGCAACCTAACAGCTGCGCGTCCCTAACTACACAGAATCGAAAAGTTACCCCAGCATTGGAAGGCTGTTGTGAATAGTGAAGGAGAACATATTACTGATGATTAACTTCCCTCTTATGTGTGTGTGATATGTTTAATAAAATCGCTATGAACTCGTGCACCAATCCAACATAATGGTAAATGCTTTAGCCCTATCATGAGTAACAGCAACAAATTTCTTTTAGCACAGTGTAAGAGTTTGAACAGTACCTGTTCAAATCTAACATGGATGACTCAGATGATGCAATGTATTCAAAAAATGTATTTCTTGGAGATGCCAGTGAATAGTATCATCATTTTCCAGGATGTGGTGTACAAACACTCACCACTTCTGCCTGTCAAAGTACAGTTTCTGTTCCTCTATGTCTTCCACTTGACATTCCTCTTGCTGACCTCCAAATTCACTGTGTCTATCCATCAATTCCTTGGCCTTCCAACTGGCCTCTCCCCTTTCAATTCTCTGTCAAAGTAATTCCTTGCTGTTCTCAATCTGTCCATCCTCATAACATGTCCAAACCACTATAGCATGCATCTTTCTAGAAGCTCTGCAACATGTATTTTGATGCCAGCCTCCTTCCTGTTTGCTTCATTTCTAACCATGTCTTTCCTGGTCTTTTGGTTCATTGTTCTATTGAATTTCATTTCTTTTAACTGGAATTTACTATAAGCCTTGTTATGTAGAGTACATGTTTTGAGTACATAGGTGAGAATTGGAATGAAGTAGGTAAGAAGGTCAATTTTGCTTTCTGGGGTGTTTTACCATCTCAGAGATTTCTGACTTGAAAATAAAACTGGGAAGTATTTCTTGATTTATTGTATTACCTTTTGAAATGATACTTCCAAGGTATTTGAAGTTAGAAACAGATTATAACAGAGTGCTCTCCAGAAAAATGTTTGAATCTGTGCCTTTGCTGTTGATAGTTATTTCAACAGTTTTTGTTTTACTGATGTTTAGTCCATATTCTTGAAACTTGCAGCTAGTATTGTTCCTCACAATCAAAGGACTCAGGAAAGCTAGTGTTCTATCGTCTGAGTTATTCAGTTGATGATGGAGGCTTCAAGGAAGGGGAACAAGTAGTAGATGTAGACTAAGGTGGTTGGACATGATCAAGAACAGTATTAAAGAGACTAGAACCCAGTTGGGCATAAGTCAATTACTACATCACTGTCTTTTACTTCCTTCTCGCCGACTTCTCACAGTCAACGTGATCGTGCAGTGCACACGGCTGCCAACTCCTGAACTTAAGAACTAGTGGTACATTCTTAGGTGAGGCAGCGCTACTTTCAAAGGTATAAACTAGTGGGCCACAAGCCTCCAGGTTAGGGCCACAGAGAAGCCGTTAAGCCTCTAGCATTCCATAGGGTGATAGCAACACATTCTATGTTGCACAGTGGCAAAAAGCTGAATTAATTTATCATTTGGGCTAATGACAAAGCCATTGGTCTGGATTCCTTAGGTCCGGCTAGTGACAAAACCATTGGTCTGGATTAGTTAGGTACGGATAGTGACAAAACCATTGGTCTGGATTGTTTAGGTCTGGCTTGTGACAAAGCCACTGGTCTGGATCGGTTAGGTCCGGCTAGTGACAAAATCATTCATGCGGACTGGTTAGGTCCGGATAGTGACAAAACCATTGGTCAGAATTTGTTAGGTCCGGTCAGTTACAAAATCATTGAACTGTGATCACGCAAGGGGGCATAAGCCCCCAGGTTATGGCTGTAAAGAGGCTGTTAGGTCTAGCATTCCGTAGGGCAATTTGGCAGGAAAAAAGCTCACTTTGTGGGGTACTTGGCGGAATTTCACTTCACGATAAACTTCCCCACTGAAACGAGAGTGCACAAATTTTTCAAGGTTGCAAGCGTGATTTATCCTCTGCTACATTAAGGTTAGTTAAATAGAAAATTACTGTTGTTCTGTATTGTACACTGTTTACTTCCAGATTGAATTTAGTTGTGTTTTTATTGCACACAGGTTGGTAACAGAATGCATCTGATTTGACTGGTGGGAATGACATCATACCGATTGTATCTCAACCAATGAAAGTGCTACTGCGTGCTTGAGCAATGAAAAATGGCGCATATTATACTACATTAGGTTATAAAATTAAATGTACTTCTGGGCGCTTGTAGGTGGGTCTCTGGCTGTCGCAGTGAATACATCTCTCCTCTAGAAGGTATTTCACATAAGAACCATCAATCAAAACTTCGCTCCCTGGATAAGGGTGATTGTAGAGGAGGAAGAAGAAGATTGTAACACAGGCCTGAAGAAGTTTTTAAGATTATGCTATAAGTATTCCAACACCAGTGCAACATAAACAGTGGTCAATTAACCAGAACACTGAGTACAGTTTATCAAGTAATATGATGAACTGTTCCAATAAACCCTTAATTCCCTCATTCATTGAGGTATATTACATAACATTTTTGGTATTGCTCACATGCTGTAGGCCTACATTTCAGACGACAATGAATGCTATATGTGCAACCCCATCCGACAAACTGGTGTCAGTGACTTGTATACAGGAGCAGAACATCAAATATATCTGTCCCTATCATTAAAATGCTGTTTACAATAATAACTCAAATATATTCAAGGAAATGATCTAGATGTAAGATTAATAAACTAAAATATGAATAACCAGATATTTAAGCATAACAAATTACAATATAGGGCCTAGCACACAAATATAATCTAAATCAATTTAAAAATTAATGTCGCCTTCTTTAATGTCCAGCTCGTGGAAAAATAGATATTTAAGGATCCTTCACATCAGCGTGTTACGATTCCAAAACTTCTTAGAATAAATTTTCGTTTTATTGTTACATGTTTAATTACCTTGAGAGTATCAGGGTCTACTTGCCACAGACATATCTGACCATCATAACACCCGGTCACCAATGTGCGCTGATCTCGAGATAGTAAAATACATGAAATGCATTGTGTTGGGGCAGTTTTGCCCCATAACACTACGGGAACTACTAGATTTGCTCCAACTGACATTTTGTCTGAAATAAGAATGCAATTAGAATAAGTCACATTTTGACATATGATTATTCATACATTTCAGTAGTAAATTACAAATAGGATAAGCTGACTACCTAATCAGAATAATATTTTAGTCAAAACAAGGTACACAACATTAGATTATACTTTTGTAGCATTCAACAAAGATTCAGCATTATTATACGAAATCGATAACCTACTACTGTCAAACCAACACACAGTCCTTAAACAGCTGGTTATTCACAAAGAAGATCTAAAGCAAAGACGGCCCAAGTATTAATATTATCCAGGAGATGCATTTAGCCAGGATCAAACAGCACAGAATAATACTGAGACGTCAATGTGGTTCCATAATTGAAGCAAGAGAAAACGCGCAACCGCCATATTCACTGTACCTAAAATTGCAATAGCTATTAATGTGCTATGCATCGTGTGGCTGCAAAGATTGGCTGTACCATCTACTTTTGCTATATTCCGAAAGTACCTAACAGCAATTTATTTTATTTTCGCTACTTGTTTAACGTCACACAAAAACATCGAAGATTTCGCTGACGAAATGATGAGAAAGGCTAGGATTGGTAGGATAGCGGCCGAGGCCATAATTAAGATACACCCCAGTATTTTGCTTGTGTGAAAATGGAAAACCACGAAAATTCAACTGCAAGGCTGACGACAGCGGGATTCGAACACACTATCTCCAAAATGCAAACTTAAAGTTACTCAACGCTAACAGCACGGCACACTCACTCGGTTATCTACAAGTACAAAGGGCACAAGGAAAGTTTTGCAATGTGAGTGAACGCTTTAGACTTTTCAAAATAATTTCCACCACACTCAATACACTTCTCCGTACGTCGAAACCAGTCACTGAATCAACTCTGCCACTTTTCATCGGTTCCGATTGCACACTTTGATCCCAAGCTGTCAGAAGCTCCTCGTCGGATGAAAAACGCCGCCATTTCAGCTTCATCTTCACTTCTGGGAAAAGCGCAAAGTCACATGGGGCAAGATCGGGACTATATGAAGGGTGATCAAGCACAGTCAACCCTGATCTGGCAAGAAAATCCACTGTGTGTGCTGGAGCACTGTCGTGATACAAGAGCCAAGTGTTGAGCCGTGACCTTGGACGGAGCTGCTTGAGAGCCTGGATGTCCTGAGGCAGACAAGTCTCGATGTACCACTTCGCAGTAACTGTCCTTTTTGTTTCTAGCACAACCCGAGTCAGGATGCCTCGTTTAGTGAAGAATACTGCAATCATACTTTTCTTCACTGACCTTGACTTTCGCACAGTCACAGGAGTACCCTCATCTTCAAACAGCCACGCCATGTTCTGGGATTTTGTTGGGACACCGTAATAATAAAGCCAAGTTTCGTCACCGGTAACGATGCTATTGGCGTTACGCGAAGTCCCATTTTCAAACTGTTTTAGCATTTCTCGGCACCATTTCACTCGATGTGCCTTTTGTTCCTCTGAAAATGAATGGGGCAACCAGAGGGAACAAACCTTTCTAACATGGAGATGGTCGTGTAGAATCGAATGAATAGCTGGTGCAGGGATGCGGAGGGTCTCTTCTACCTGCCGATATGACAACCGCCTCTCTTGCTGCAACATTTTCTTCACAGCTTCAATGTTTTCCTCAGTCACTGATTCAGACGGTCGCCCAGAGCGACGATCGTCTTCAACCACAAAATTTCCCCTCTGGAACTCTTTGAACCAGCGGAAACTTGTTGTCCGATATGGACAGTCTTTCCCCAACACAGGAGTCACTTTCTCCAGGCACTGGTCAACAGTTAATCCACGAGCAAATTTGTAGCGAATAACTGCACGATATTCACCTTTAGACACCACTGACATTTTAATTTGCTTTCAATCCCACTGCTTGGTAACAACTGGTGTGAAGGTCGCGTCTTGCTGTCTTCTAGACCGGTTTTCACCCTTCTTTTCATCCCTCACCATATCAGGGGTGTCCAGCCAACCATTTCTGCATATTGTAAAACTTTTCTAGTGCCCTTTGTAAAATCATTTTTTTGCTAGGGGCTTTACGTCCCACCGACACAGATAGGTCTTATGGCGACGATGGGATAGGAAAGCCTTAGGAGTTGGAAGGAAGCGGCCGTGGCCTTAAATAAGGTACAACCCCAGCATTTGCTGGTGTGAAAATGGGAAACCACGGAAAGCCATTTTCAGGGCTGCCGATAGTGGGATTCGAACCTACTATCTCCCGGATGAGAGCTCACAGCCGCGTGCCTCTACGCGCACGGCCAACTCGCCCGGTCTTTGTAAAATCAAAGGCTGAGATTGAGTGTGAGGGTTTGTTGCATAAACAATATTTTTCAATTTTTCCCATAAATAAAAATCGCAAACCGTAAGATCTGGGGATCTTACGAGCCACAATGGCTTACTAATTACCCTGTTGTCAAAAATTCGACAATTAAACGTAATGACTCGTTAGCCGTATGCACTGTCGCCGAGGCTTATCCAAACTGGCATTCATTGTCCGTCAATTGTTAAAAGAAATCGTATGAGAATGTCATTCCTGTATCTCTGCCCAGATATTGTGGTTTCAAAAACTATAGGTGCTATAATTCTGTCTGCAGTTACTGAGCCAACACTCCTATTTTCACACTCTACATAAACTCAAAATATCACGAGAGAAATTGTGGCAATCTCGGTGGATGAACTAATGCGTATGAATGAAAATTTCCTTACATGAAGCTAGAAATGTGTAGATGCAAGTGGAAGACATTTTCAATACCTTCTGTGACAAGGTGATAAATTAATTTTACTTTCATTATGCGTTATTACGGCCCCGTGGTGTAGGGATAGCGTGCTTGCCTTTTACCTGGAGGCCCCGGGTTCGATTCCCGGCCAGGACAGGGATTTTACCTGGACCTGAGGGCAGGTTCGAGGTCCACTCAGCCTACGTGATTAGAATTGAGGAGCTATCTGACGGTGAGATAGCGGCCCCGGTGCAGAAAACCAAGAATAATGGCCGAGGGTATTTGTCGTGCTGACCACACTACAACTCGTAATCTGCAGGCTTTCGTTCGGGCTGAGCAGCGGAAGCTTGGTAGGCCAAGGCCCTTCAAAGGGCTGAAGTGCCATGGGGTTTGTTTTGTTATGCGTTATTACCGGTATGTGTGCTTGTTATTTACATGCGATTCATACGGGCGCTCTCACGGCCCCAAGCACAGCGAGGTGCCAAGTGCTCGTCTGGCCTTCAGCTCGCCCATCTACTCCCTGCGCTGCGCCGCCCGACCGGCCGGCTCTACTTTGAGTGTAGACCCTGTACTAACAATGCCACTAAACATGTCAGTGCTCTCTGGCCTGGAGGCCGTCGTCCAGGAGCAAGAGCTGGACCCGACGTTTCACCGAACACTGCGTTCGACATTGTCAAGGGTTCCAAATGACTTCGATAGCAGAGCTCTCAGTGAAATAAAGTCCCACTCGTTGGCTGAATGGTCAGCGTACTGGCCTTCGGTTCAGAAGGTCCCGGGTTCGATTCCCGGCCGGGTTGGGGATTTTAACCTTCATTGGTTAATTCCAATGTCCCGGGGGCTGGATGTTTGTGCTGTCCCCAACATCCCTGCAACTCACACACCACACATAACACTATCCTCCACCACAATAACACGCAGTTACCTACATATGGCAGATGCCGTCCACCCTCACCGGAGGGTCTGCCTTACAAGGGCTGCACTCGGCTAGAAATAGCCACACGAAATTATTATAGTGGAATAAAGTGGTGTATTTTTTCGCGGGGGGCGAAACACGCTCGCCTCCGACATGCAATTAGTTCTAAGAAGAAAATCATACCGAGCTCGACAACTGCAATCGCTCAAGTGTGGCCAGTGTCCAGTAATCGGGTGACAGTGGGTTCGACCCTCACTGTCGGCAGCCCTGAAGATGGTTTTCCGTGGTTTCCCATTTTCACACCAGGCAAATGCCGGGGCTGTACCTTAATTAAGGCCACGGCCGCTTCCTTCCACTTCCCAGGCATTTCCTATCCCATCGTCGCCATAAGACATATCTATGACGGTGCGACGTAAAGCAAATAGCAAAAAACAAAATCATAGCAGGGAGAGTAGTAGAGCTTTGATGGTTCTACCCACGGGCCAATCAGAGGCCGCGGAGCGGGTCGTGTGACTGCTGACTCAGCAGCGCGGGAATTTCCTCGTAGTGTAGCAATGCCGATTACAGACTAAGGTCATTGACACCTAGCATAGTAGGTGTACAATGCCGATTGTGAATTCTTTATCACAGAGCGAGCCTAAACTCACATTCCGTATCTTGAGAGGCCTAACGACACTTTAACGGTTAATTGCCCTTCCTGACGCCCAAGAGAGCAAACCTAACCTCATGGAGGGGCTTAACCTTAGTTTTACGGCTGGAGTAACTTCTCGACGTGGACAGTCGATATCTTGGAGGGGACTTAACCTTAAAGGACGTAGTTTTACGGCGCGATGCCCTTCCCGACGCTATCTTGAGTAGTAGAGCAAAGATGATTCTCTTCTGAGTAGGGCAATGGGGCAATGGGGATTGATATAAGTAAGCACACGTAACCACGTGGAGGAGTCTAACTACACAGGGCCGTAGTTTTACGGCAAGATGCCCTACCCGACGCCAATTCGCAAGATGGCGGCTACACACAGCTCCTTATGAGACGGCTTAGGGGCGCTTAAGCAAGATAGTGGTTGTTCTTATGAGACAGCCTAGGGGCACTTGCACAAGATGGCGGGTATACACGGCTTCTTATGAAGAAATATGCCAGCCATGTGCACTTGAGCAAGATGGTGGCTGCTCTTATGAGAGGGACTAGGGACGCTTTGCAAGGTGGCGGCTGCTCTTATGAGACGTCTTAGGGGCGCTTCCGCAAGATGGTGGGTACACACGGCTTCTTATAGAGAAAGATGCCGACCATGGGCGATTTTATACGATGGCGGCTATACAGAGGCTATTACGGAGAAAGATGACGGCTATGGGAGATTGCGCAAGATGGCGGCTATACGCAGTCTCTTATAGAGAAAGATGCCTGACATGGGCGATTGCGCAAGATGGCGGCTATACGTAGGCTTTTATAGAGAAAGATGACGACCGTGGGCGCCTGCGCATGATGGCGACTATACACAAGCTTATATGGAGAAAGCTAGCTTAGAGGCTACTGCGCAAGATGGTGGATGCTTTTATGAGACGGCTTAATGGCGCTTGCGCAAGATGGCGGATATACACAAGCTCTTATGGCGAAAGTTGTCCCAGGGGCATACTGCGCAAGATGGCGGCTATACACAGGGTCATATGGAGAAGCTAGCTTAGAGGCTACTGTGCAAAATGGCGGATATACACTGACTGACAGAGCAAATGCAACACCAAGAAGGAGTGGTCAGAACTTTATGCCAATTGCAGGGGAGACTGACGTCACTGAGGTATGCTCATGATGTGAAATGCACCGCTGTGCTGCGCACGTAGCGAACGATAAATGGGACACGGCGTTGGCGAATGGCCCACTTCGTACCGTGATTTCTCAGCCGACAGTCATTGTAGGACGTGTTGTCGTGTGCCACAGGACACGTGTATAGCTAAGAATGCCAGGCCGCCGTCAACGGAGGCATTTCCAGCAGACAGACGACTTTACGAGGGGTATGGTGATCGGGCTGAGAAGGGCAGGTTGGTCGCTTCGTCAAATCGCAGCCGATACCCATAGGGATGTGTCCACGGTGCAGCGCCTGTGGCGAAGATGGTTGGCGCAGGGACATGAGGCACGTGCGAGGGGTCCAGGCGCAGCCCGAGTGACGTCAGCACGCGAGGATCGGCGCATCCGTCGCCAAGCGGTGGCAGCCCCGCACGCCACGTCAACCGCCATTCTTCAGCATGTGCAAGACACCCTGGCTGTTCCAATATCGACCAGAACAATTTCCCGTCGATTGGTTGAAGGAGGCCTGCACTCCCGGCGTCCGCTCAGAAGACTACCATTGACTCCACAGCATAGACGTGCACGCCTGGCATGGTGCCGGGCTAGAGCGACTTGGATGACGGAATGGCGGAACGTCGTGTTCTCCGATGAGTCACGCTTCTGTTCTGTCAGTGATAGTCACCGCAGACGCGTGTGGCGTCGGCGTGGAGAAAGGTCAAATCCGGCCGTAACTGTGGAGCGCCCTACAGCTAGACAACGCGGCATCATGGTTTGGGGCGCTATTGCGTATGATTCCACGTCACCTCTAGTGCGCATTCAAGGCACGTTAAATGCCCACCGCTACGTGCAGCATGTGCTGCGGCCGGTGGCCCTCCCGTACCTTCAGGGACTGCCCAATGCTCTGTTTCAGCTGGATAATGCCCGCCCACACACTGCTCGCATCTCCCAACAGGCTCTACGAGGTGTACAGATGCTTCCGTGGCCAGCGTACTCTCCGGATCTCTCACCAATCGAACACGTGTGGGATCTCATTGGACGCCGTTTGCAAACTCTGCCCCAGCCTCGTACGGACGACCAACTGTGGCAAATGGTTGACAGAGAATGGAGAACCATCCCTCAGGACACCATCCGCACTCTTATTGACACTGTACCTCGACGTGTTTCTGCGTGCATCGCCGCTCGCGGAGGTCCTACATCCTACTGAGTCGATGCCGTGCGCATTGTGTAACCTGCATATCGGTTTGAAATAAACATCAATTATTCGTCCGTGCCGTCTCTGTTTTTTCCCCAACTTTCATCCCTTTCGACCCACTCCTCCTTGGTGTTGCATTTGCTCTGTCAGTCAGTGTACATAGGCTCTTATGAGACGGCTTAAGGGCGCTTGCGCAAGATGGCGGCTATACACAAGCTCTTATGGGGAAAGCTGGCTGATGGGGCCTACTGCGCAAGATGGTGGCTATACACAGGCTCTTATGAAGAAAGCTAGCTTAGAGACTACTACACAAGATGTTAAAAGTGAACTTCAACAGAACGCCTAGTGCTATAAGAAATGCATTGGTTACATTTAAGCCCCTAGCAGTCGAACAAATTATCGGATAAACATGTAATTTGAAATTTCTGTTCGGAAATGATCTATTTGAATCTGTTTACATGTGTTATAAGCATATAGCTCATGCGGAAAGTGAAATAGAACAGAACGCCTAGTGCAATAAGAAATACATGGGTTACAATTAAGCCACAGCCGCCCTCCTCCTCCTCTTTATTCGTATAGTAAAAGGGAAAAAGGGAAGGGACACAGCCGCCCTCCTCCTCCTCATCTCCATCGCAAAAGGGAAAAAGGACTCCTCCTCTTGGCTATATATAGGCTCTTAGAGCTTCCTCCTCCTCCTCTGACCGAACATAGCCGTGTTCCTTTTCCTATGCCTTACAGGTCAGCTATGTTCCTCCTCCTCCTCCTCCTCCTCCTCCTCCTCCTCCTCCTCCTCCTCCTCCTCCTCCTCCTCCTCCTCCTCCCGACGGTACGTAAGAGGGCAAGAGAAAACATGTTGACTATTGAAGAGAAAAACTTAATACGCAAACACAGTAGTTATTGTGCTGTATGTGTCTAATCGATAAGACAAGTTCAATCCTGTTCCAATTAGCACACACTAGAATTGATTGTAGACAAGAGAAAACATGATGACAAGTAGTGTTGAGAACAGAAAAAACTTTTAACGCTACTGTGCTGTATATTTCTATTCGACAAGACAAGTTACAATTAGCACACACTAGAATTGATTGTAGAACAAGACGAAATATGTTTACAATTAGTGTTTAGAACAGAAAAAAAACACTTATACCGGTAACGCAAAACAATATGAAATTTGAAATCTGCATTATAAGATTAATCTCTCTGTTGATACAAACGCACTTCTATGCAAACAACGTGCACACATAAAATTGCAAATATTGTATATCTCCATCCGACGTACTTCTTCTTAATCACTGCAGATAAAATTATTTTACTACTTAGCAGGGGATACTATGAAAAATCTTTGACCTAAGGAGATGAATTATTGTGGGATTCGAACACATGCAACAGAAAAACATATGCTTAGATTTCGAACTGTGAATTTGTTACAATAGAAAAAAAGGATTCAAACCTTGTTCTCTTGCCGCAAACACCACAGAGAAACAAAAAAATATAGGATTCGAACTTAGATCTTAAGGGGAGAGGAATTGATGCACTTCCTCTTAAATCATAATCACTACTAGTATGCAGATAAAATAACGCAAGACCATACGATTTTCTGCAACTATATCTTCTGTCGATATTCACATTAGAATTCAAAAATATGACAACAGCCTATACTTACTAACTTCTTGTAATCCTGGGAATCGAACACGTGATTAATTAATTGTGCAACGATAACGCTGTAATCATTGACAGAAGGGAAACTGCAAGTCAGCGGAACGATAGAAATAGAGGATAGATGTACTTCCTTATAAAACAATAATTACTACTACTACTACTACTACTACTACTACTACTACTATTGATGTGATTAGCGCGCACAAGCAATATGCTACTAGGAATCGAATCCCCAGCCACACAGTAGGACGGTATCGACACTTACAACAGATGTTTGGAACACACAGTTTAAAATCGACCTACGAAAAACAGAATTAAAAGTTACATTTCTCTTAAAACAAAAATCACCACTACCACGATTAGCATTATAGTTTCAACCGACTATCTTACGATCGGAGGCCAACACATCGCCAGCCTTACATTCTAAAGTTGATTACAGCTCACATACAACTTCTATTCTTTGCCTGGTACGAAAATGACAAACTACGGAAACGTATCTTCAGAGAGCGGTTCGAACCTGCCCGCTCCAAGCTGATAGCTGCATGCAGTAGCATGTGAATAAACGGTAAAACAATAATCACTGCCTACTATTACTCTGCATCGTAAAACTACACACGCATACACAAGATACATACGGTTTTTGAAGGCGTTGAGGTGTAAATTATTAACACTGCACAGTAGAAACGCACACACTTATCTGCGATTAACAATATTGAAAGGGAAAAGAACAGATCTGCATTTAACACACAGCGCATTCAAAATAAATATTCTCATGCAGCGAGCTGGCTGGTTCGTGACCGGAAATAAGCTTTAAATTACTAATGGCACAGCAGTGTGCGTCGACTGGATGTCGTGGCTTACAGAGGAATATTGTACCGAATTAAGATTACGTGGATTTTAAATTCCCCGCCACCACATGCATAAGGTGGCAACAGTGAAGTTTAGCCCCGTTAAGATGGCAGCAGTAAGGTTAGCGATGTTCTGTTGTTTAAAATTCCACACCAACGTGGTTAAAGATGACAGCTATCATTTTGACAGGCATCAAAAGCACGTGAATTTTAAATTCCGCGCCACTACCTCCATAAGGTGACAGCAATGATGTTTGCGCCGTGAACAAGGCAGCAGTGAGGTTAGCGATGTTATTGTGTCCTTAAAAGTGAGGTTAGGGTCCGTTAAGATGACAGTTGTCAAAAAAGCACGTGGCCATGCACGTGGCTTTGTTTAAAAACAAGAACACGTGGTTGTGACGTCACGGTCACGTGGTATGGTGCGTCAGCACACGAAGTTTAAAATCTACCCCCACGTCGTTAGAACTTGCCAAACGTAGATTTTAAATTCCGCGTTCTACATCTTTAAGTTAGTGCACATAGATGTGACGTACCCACTTGGCCCATAGATGTTAGACAAAATTATAACGCGGCGGGTCACTTTAACATTAAAATAAATAAATGATATGTCATTGTTTCTCCATAAACAGTATCCCAAGGGCGCCAGTCTTCAAGCTTATGGCTTGAAAACGAAAGTTGATAATTAATAATAATAATAATAATAATACCTAATAAGACTCAAAAAAACTCCAAGGGGTAACGTGATGGGATACAAATTCATTAAGTACACTAACTTGAAATTTAAGGGTCATTAATAATAATTTCAGAAAATACAAATTAAAACAGCTATTTATTACGATGAAAAACGTGACGTAACGGCGTATTAACGAAATCTGAACTTACGGAAGCAAAAGAAAAAATTGAATGAAATTAACTCTAAGAAAATGAACTGTTGCGCGAAGACTTGCAGTAACTTATGCCATAAGCTCACCATATATAGACTCTGTTGTCTTGAAGCCGATGATGTGTGGATCTCTCGTACCGGCTGCCTCATCTGTTGTTGGATTCCAGTCCTACTTACGCTTTTCCTGCATTTTACCATTCCTACTTTACTTCTTACATAAAGTCGTAATGAGTCCTACTTTTAAGTGCAAAACCACCATGGGTTATGTTCATGGAGAGAATACACTTGTATTATTCCGTATTACGGAACAGTAGCGTAGCTAAATTCAAACTAAAAGCTCTCCTTCCCTATACTAGTCAAAACCGGTCTCCCGTTGACTACCTCTCGTCATTGAGATAAGTCCCAATGATAGCAACATTTGAGTAGTATATACTCAGATGCGAAGTGAACTAAGTTAAAATCTTCTCCGATGTACAGACGTAGAATCGTAGTAAGAGTGTCTTCCAACAGTGTCTCAGTGTCTAAGAGTGAGAATAAGAATGCCCTCTCCAGCTCTTGTCTCCGAAGTATATCCGTTCAAAAGTCTCCTTCCATCAGCCATATAACATGGTCCAGTAAGATTCGAGGTCTCATCCCTTCTTCTATGTATTGCTGTGAATCCATCACGTTGCTTCATTACGTTCATTCACATAGGCTGAACTTTCCCGCTAAAATAAAGAGTCAGGTAGTGAAGTTCGAAAAGTGGGCGTTTATAATGTATCAACTGTCTCTTCATGAGGTAGATAGGGTGAGGTCTCTCGTAACCTAGATAACGTACTTTTCCTGGAAATGGGCTGAAATTAGCCTGCTGACTCTGGTCACCTCACAACGGCTATTGGAAAATTTACTGCAAGTTATTAATATGAATGATGTTGAAATACTTTACCCAATAATTTGTTCGTTCAGAATACGTTATAGCCGCGATACAAAGAAATGAAATAATGATTGAAATGGACGATAAGAACCCAATATATATACATATTAATTTAAACATGACCTATCATTGATTAAATAGAAACCTCTTATCAATTAATTATACAGTTCAATAATTGAAAACATGCAGTGACGACCCATACATCACATAGACAGGACATGCTAAGATAGCAGCTGTCATCTTAACGACGTAGGTACATAAAATTTAACATCTACATGCTACATGCTTATAACCCATGTCAACAGATTCAAATAGTATATCTCCGAACCGAAAGTTCACGTTACATGCTTATCCGATAATTTGTTCGACTGCTAGGTGCTTAAATGTAATCAATGTATTCCTTATGGCACTAGGCGTTCGTTTTAATTTCACCTTTAACATCTTGTGCAGTTGTCTCTAAGCTAGCTTTCTTCACAAGAGCCTTCATAAGCACGTAGATTTTAAATTCCGCGTTCTACGTCGTTAAGTTAGTGCACATAGATAGGGCATGCTAAGATAGCTGATGTCATTATAACGACGTAGGTGCATGAAATTTAAAATCTACATGCTACATGCTTATAACCCATGTCAACAGATTCAAATAGTATATCTCCGAACCGGAATTTCAAGTTACATGTTTATGCAATAATTTATTCGACTGCAAGGGGCTTAAGCCACCATCTTGCACAGTAAGACCCCTCGGCCAGCTTTCTCCATAAGAGCTTGTGTATAGCCGCTATCTTGCGCAAGTGCCCTTAAGCCGTCTCATAAGAGTCTATGTATATCCGCCATCTTGCACAGCAGCCTCTAAACTAGCTTTCTCCATATGAGCCTTTGTATAGCCGCCATCTTGCGCAGTAGGCCACCTCAGCCTGCTTCCTCCATAAGAGATTGTGTATAGCCGCCATTTGCGCAAGCTCCCTTAAGCTGTCTCATAAGAACATCCGCCATCTAGCCCAGTAGCCTCTAAGCTAGCTTTCTCCATATAAGCTTGTGTATAGCCGCCATCTTGCGCAAGCGCCCACGGCCGTCATCTTTATCTATAAGAGCCCATGTATACCCGCCAGCTTATGCATTCGCCCATGGCCGGCATGTTTTTCCATAAGAGCCTATGTATAGCCGCAATCTTGCGCAATCCCCCATAAACGTCATCTTTCTCCACAAGAGCCTATGTATAGCCGCCATCTTGTACAATCGCCCACGGCTGGCATCTTTCTCTATAAAAAGGTGTGTATAGCCACCATCTTGCGGAAGCGCCCGTAGAACGTCTCATAAGAGCAGAAACCATCTTGCGCAAGCGCCCTTAGGCCATCTCATAAGAGCAGCCGCTATTTTACGCAAGCACCCATGGCCGGCATCATTCTCCAGAAGAAACTGCGTATAGCCGCCATCTTCCGCAAGCGCCCCTAGGCCGTATCATAAGAGCAGCCGCCATCTTGCGCAAGCGCCCATGGCCGGCATCTATCTCAATAAGAAGCCGCGTATAGCCGCCATCATGCGCAAGCCCTCCTTGGCCTCTCATAAGAGCAGCCGCCATCTTGCTTACGCGCTTCTAAGCCGTCTAATAAGGAGCTGTGTATAGCCACTATCGTGGGCAATTGGCGTCGGGAAGGGCATCTTGCCGTAAAACTAGGGTCCTGTGTAGTTAGACTCTTATATGTGGTTACGTGTGCTTACTTATGTCAATCCCCATCGCCCTACTACTTAAAACATCGTCAGGAGAGAATCATCATTGATCTACTACTCAAGATAGCGTCGGGAAGGGCATCTCGCCGTAAAACTACGTCCTATTAGGTTAAGCCCCTCCAAGATAATGACTGTCCACGTGGAGAAGGGCATCTAGCCGTAAAGCTAAGGTTAGGCCCCTAGATGACGTTAGGCTTGCTCTCTTAGGCGTCGGGAAGGGCAGCTAACCGTTTAAGTGTGGTTAGGCCCCTCAAGATAGCGACTGTGAGGTTGGGCTCGCTCTCTTATGCAAAAATCCAGAAATCGGCATTGTACACCTACTATACTAGAGTAGAACGCAACAGCATGAATGTGAAACATTTTTTTCTTTCAGTTTTATCTTGAATTCCAAAGCGATGACCTATATTTTTCGTGGCCTGAAACGTTTCCTAAAACTCCAAATCAATTTTTAACATCAAACCCCGCGAAAGTGTTGAGGAAAATTTTCGAGATATTAAGGAAGGTAAATGGACGGTCCAGTTTCAATGCCGTAGGATATTCGCCGTTCTTATACATATCAAATATTGTTGTACGCAGAACAATTTTAATGAAATCATCGAGGACCGTCACTGGCTCCTTCCTCTAAGGGTTCTTCTCTGGCGACCTGAACGCCGCATTATTTTTATTTCCGAAGCTTGTTTTATCCTCTGTACTGTTTGCAGGCCGATACCACACGCGAGTGCTGTCTTCTTTTGAAGCGTGGCAACATGACGTTTTTTCACCTTCTCTGCCTACGAACGCATGCTGCTGCATGCTTACCAAATACAAATACCTTTTAAATACTATTTCCCTCGCCTGTCGACGGAATACTTGTCTTTTTGCTCCTTTGGATCTATCGTACACACGCAAATAGTTCCCTAAATTCGTTGGTTATGATATTTACAAATAAAACTCGAAACATTCACTAGTGACGCGCACAAACAGGCACCTCTTACTGAAATGATTCTATTGGCTCAGCGGAAAACACGTCATACTACAAAGTGGGCGAATGTTACTGCGCAACCCTCTTCAAACCGCCTTCCGGGCTGCGTTCTACTCTAGAGGTCAATGACCTTAGTCGGTAATCGGCATTGCTACACTACTACGATTTTCCCGCGCTGCTGAGCCAGCAGTCACGTGACCCGCTCCGCGGCCTCTGATTGACCCTGGGATAGAACAATCATAGCCCTACTACTAGGGAGGATTCAGAGTGTAATACTAGAGGAGTATCCACCTGGTGACACGCTGAGCGCGGGTATCAACAGCGGTGTATTCAGGTAATAAGGGTCAGAACAAACCCACATAGGCGGTAGTAGAAAGGTATCTACATGTAAAACCTGACATTTTGTAGATAGCACATGCAAGGATCTGTGCTGGATGTTTTCAGGTTATGTTAGTGAGGTGTATTATCATGCACAAGTCATGCTCATTTTCCTGCAATATTCGTTTGTTATGGAGATAAGCCTTCCTGACACTGAGCGATTCCGTACGCGAGTCCAGTGAAGTCTGGGCTTTGGGACGACAGGAAAAGTCCCATTGTGCAGCTGCCAGTGTTTCCTGGTCCCAAGCCTCCGTTTACAGAGAAGGGACTAGCCATGCCTGCAATGTTGGGGCTAACGTCTTCTTTTCTTTACCGCTTGGGTACCCCGGCATTGCGGTGGTGGTCACTCATGTCACTTCTGTTCTAGAGATGAACATAATGATGAACAAAAACATAAATGCTAGGTTAATATAATGATTACATGCAGCGTTGTAGTGGAAACAGAAATAAGTTTCAGACTCAATTGTGAAATGACAAAACTAAATATGAACTGAGCATCCGTGTAACGAGTTGTTAGGAGGACTTTGTACCAATTAAAACAGGAAGATAATTGTATTAAATTAGTTGTAGGTATTTATATATCTCAAAACCTCTGTTTATTTTAAGAAAATGCACAATCAGAAGGGCAAGGAAACTGCACTCCACAGCTATAGCAAAACACTAAGCCAATCAGAAGGGCAAGGAAAGTGCACACCACAGCTATAGCAAAACACTAAGCCATATTCCCCCATCCCACCTCCACAGATACATTGCTCTGATAAATGAATACAATAAGGTCCAGAATAATCAAAGATTGCCCATTCATGAGGATATCCCCCACCTACATATAGACAGACTTAAGTCAAGACGTCCACCCATCTGTACGGTGGAGAACCTTATACCCAATCTGTTGGAAGTGTGGTTTTCTCATAAAAATAAAATGTCATGAGTATATAGTTTTAAGGAATACAACATTGAGGTTATGTGTCGGTAACTCAGATAATTGAGTTGAGTGATTTATCTTTGTTTGCTTTTGTTCTTTGAACGTTTGAATTTGCTTCGTGTGTGTGTGTGAAAGTCAGTTGTAGTCAACAGCTCGTGTGTCATGAAGCTGGTGTTTCTATAGTATAAGTTGTTGTCCAATACCGGTGTAACGAGTAGAAATGAAGATATATCAACAGGTTATGGGCCCAGAGCTCCAGAGCGCCAAAACGCCGCAGTAAATTTTGGACAATATAAGTTGAAATGAAGTAACGAGAATTAACGTCGGAAGCAGGAAGTTGTGACATTGTTAACGGGAAAAATGGCGACCTCGTGGACAGGTGAAGAAACACTGAATAGGAATGTGGCCAAGCTTACAGTGGAGAACTATTTTTCGTGGACATTACAGGTGAAACAAGAGCTGTTGTTGAAAGATGTATGGGAATCAGTAATAGGGTATGAGGATACGCCAGGTTGTCAACTGCCTCAGGCAGAAACAAGACGGCGAACGCGAAGGAATGTGATCGCGTTAACGGTTATTTTCAAATATGCCGGAGAAGATTTTGAAAGTGACATTGCAGATATTGAATCAGCGAAAAAGGCATGGGAAAAACTGGACGAGTTATGTAATGACGAAGGGCTTAGTGAAAGGTGCAATGACTCGGAAACAGTTAACTCATTTTGTGAAGCCCAAGGACATGAGTGTTCAAGAATACTTCGCAAAAATAAATCAACTGTGGAGGAGAACGAGTAAAGCCGGATACGAGTTTACAGATCAATCGGTTGCAGGAATGATCATCGGAAATCTTACAGAGGAATATGCAGCTCGTATACCTTCCTTTGAAGCTGATTTGGCGAAACTGACCATCTCGAAGGTGAAGGCGAGATTACTCACGGAGGAAAGCAGAAGGAAACTTCAGCAAAATGGAGGAAAGGCTTACGACACTGGAAAGAAGACGTGGGACGAGGAAAATATAGTCGCTACAATTGCGGTAAACAGGGACATGTATCTAAATATTGTCGCAGTATCCGAAAGTGCTTCAACTTTGGTAAGTCAAGACATTATTCAAAAGTATGCACAACAATGAAGGGTGACGAATCATCGCAGGAGAGTAGATCAGTGAATGCGAGTGGAGAAGTGGTAAGCTAAGAAATTCTACATGTAGTAGATAAAGCAATGAGCATGGTAGTTTCTGTAGGAACTGAGAAAATTAGCGATTGGCTTTTCGATTCAGGTGCGTCCCATCATATGTGTCCAACAAAGGAGATGTTTACAGATATGTTAACAAATGTAACCGGGAATGTAGAAATAGAAAAAAACAGTAAGCTGGATATCAAGGGTATAGGTAAGTTCAAAGTAAAAATGTCAGCAGGCTGGACAATTACATTTACGTATGTGTTGTATGTACCAAACTTGGGTGCTAATTTAATATCAGTTGGTAAGTTAACCAGCAAAGGTTTCAAAGTAGGATTAGCAGGTAAGACAGCAGTGATTGTAGATAATAATGGAGATGAAACATTGCTTGTTGCAAACAGGAAGAATGATGTGTACGTAGTATAAATAGAGGGGAGAAATGATATTGTAGCTGTGAGTGACTGTGATCAAATAATAGATCAAGAATGTAATAACAATGCAGTATTCAAAAGTGTTGGGCAGGTTAGCTTGTGGCATGGGAGATATGGACAGGTTCATACTGAAGCTTTGTTTAAATTGCCTTGTTAGAATTGAAAAGAAGTTATGATATTAATACTTGTTCTGTATGCATTCAGGGGAAACTGAGTAAGAAGGAAGTACCTAAGTCTTGTGAGCATAAGACAGAAAAACCACTTGATGTTTTACACACTGATGTAGTTGGAAAAATTAGTCCGCCATCACTTGGGAAATCTCGATATGTTGTAACAATGATTGATAAACACTCCAGATTTAATGTGGCTGTATGTGTGAATAATAAGGATGAAATGTTGGAGGTGTTTAATAGGTATCAGGCAAATGCAGAAAAGTTACATGGTGTAGGAATTAAGGTAGTGCAATCTGACAATGGTATAGAGTATATATGTAGCGGGTTTCAAGCACAGTTGCTAAAATGTGGTATTACTCATAGGAGGTCAGTACCGTACACTCCCCAACAAAATGGATTAGCAGAAATGCAGAATAGAACGATGTTTGATACTCTTAGATGTCTATTGATCCAGTCAGGGTTACCAAAGGAATTCTGGGGAGAAGCGGTAATGACTGCAGTGTACTTAAGAAATAGGTGCCCATCCTCAGCAATAATTTTTTAAGATACCGTATGAACTGTGGTTCAATAGGAAGTTGGATCAGGAAGAAGTAGGTAGATTGAAAGTATTTGGATGTCAGGCATGGGCTGTGAGGGCAGACAGCAGGAAGTTAGAACCCAGAGCAGAGTCATGCGTTACAATAGGTATTGTAGTACGTAAAGGTTGGACGGTAGAACATCTAGATGTAACTAGTGCTTACTTAAACAGTGAAATCATCTGTACTGTATACATGGAACAACCAGAATTGTTCTTAGAAAAGGATGTCCAAAACTATAAATTGAAGAAAAGCATCTATGGACTACCTAATTCGAGTAAAGACTGGAATGCTTGTGTTGATGCTATAATAAGGCTAGATTTTAAGAGATGTATCAAAGAACCTTGTGTATATGTAAAGGAGTGTTGTATATTGCCTTGTATGTCATCGCCATATTTGTAATAGGTGACAAAGAGGTTGTTAAGTTGGTTAAAATAAGGTTGGCAGATGAGTTAGAGATTAAAGATCTAGGGAAAGCAACAAACTTACTGTCAATAAAAATAGAACAGACAAAAAAGGGGTTATGTTGAGTCAAAGTTTGTACATTCACAAATTACTTGCTGATTTTTTCATGAGTGACTGTAAACCGCGTAAGACTATTTTACCAAGCGGGTATTCAGCAGCTGAAAATGATGAGCAGGAATTTCACTGTACCATTTATCGCAGTGCAGTAGGAAGTTTGCTATATTTGTCAAATAATATTAGACCTGACATTGCATTTGCGGTAAGTAAGTCAAAATTGTCAAAAAACTAAGATTAAAGATTGGAAAGAAGTGAAGCATATCATGAGATATCTAAGTGGTACTAGAGATTAAAGTTGTGGTTTCAAAAATTGTGAGGAGTCAGTACAATAATTCTGTGCTGCAGATTGGGGAGGAGATACTAAGTCTAGAAGATCAGTGAGTGGGTATATAACCACAGTGGCAGGGGGAGCAGTATCATGGTATAGTAAGGAAATGAGTTGTATTGCTTGATCTACCATGGATGCTGAATACATAGCAATGGCAGAGGTATTTCGAGAAGTAACTTGGATGAAATATTTGCTATCAGAGCTAGGGTTGGAAAGCTTTATGGATATACCTTGTAAAGTTTTTGCTGACAATGCAGCAGCAATTAAATTGAGTAAAAACAATATTGTGAGTGAAAGGTCAAAACATATTGACGTCATGTACCATGTATGTAGAGAGCTAGTAGAAAAGGGGTTCATTGAGTTTGTATATGTAGCATCAGAGAGAAATGCTGCAGACTTGTTCACAAAGAATTTATCTGGCAACAAGCTTAAGAATTTGTATAAGCTTATAGGTTTGCAATGAGAGGATAATTGATTGAAGTGTAGCATTTTATTTTCTGAGAAAAAGGGGGGGGGGGGGGGGTAGAATGTTGGAAGTGTGGTTTTCTCAAAAATAAAATGTCATGTGTATATAGTTTTAAGGAATACAACATTGAGGTTGTGTGTCGTTAACTCAGATAATTGAGTGGATTGGTTTATCTTTGTTTGCTTTTGTACTTTGAACGTTTGAATTTGCTACGCGCGTGTGTGTGTGTGTGTGTGTGTGTGTGAAAGTCGGTTGTAGTCAACAGCTCGTAATAAATGGATGTGTGTCAGTCATGAAGCTGGTGTTTCTATGGTATAAGTTGTTGTCCCAAACCGGTGTAACGAGTAGAAATGAAGATATATCAACACAATCATTTCAATATGACTGAGAGATGGTCTAATTGTTCCAATAAATGGAGAAAATTTGTTTCGGCAGAATCCTTAAATATGCCGTGCATTTCAAAGAAGGTACCTGGCTTTGAACAACCTCGGAAAGTATGGTCCGAGTTAAACCGGATCCGGACTAACCATGGTGTGTGTGCGGTTCTGCTGAATAAGTGGAAGAAAAAGTCATCATCCTGCTGCGACTGTGGTGCTGAGAGGCAAACTGTGAAGCACACCACACAAGAATGCCTACTGAGACGTTTCAATGGAGAAACGAGTGAATTTTTCCTGGCGACACCACAGGCGATTACCTATGTAAATAATGCAGATATAAACCTGTAATTTATTGCACTGTTCATGTATATGCCATACGATAAATAAATAAATAAATAAATAAATAAATAAATAAATAAATAAAAAAATAAATAAATAAATAAATAAATAAATAAATAAATAAATAAATAAATAAATAGTGTTTGTAATTTGCAACTGGTTTCTGTATTGAGACTTATTTCCTACTAGCACTATCATTTAGTTATTATGCGTCATAATCATTTTCTAGAGTATCTGGTTAATAATAATAGTAAAACATTAATGAATTATTTTTCAATTTTACGTTAATTTAAAAATAAAAGATTCTGTCACACTTGGAAGTTTGAAGTAATAAATAGTAACACACATTGCAAAGATTTATTAATAACTGTAGGTAAAAATATAATTGTCAGCACTGATTACATGTGGAAGTTCCTCACTATGGGCCTTTGAAATAAGGCGGGAGGTTTAAAACATTAACACATTATAAAACAAGGAAACTGCAACCAAGTAAACGGGAAATAGGTTTCAGACTGCGTTCCCCTTTCCAGCTAGGTTTTGGACGCCGTTCCGGTGCGTTCCGACACCACTGCATCCCTGATTTACAGTACGGTATACTAAGTTTGAGTGCGGGCTCTGTGTTCCACTCTCTTGTCGCTATAGCCCATATTATGTTATTGTCGTCCGTCTGCTCCTTGAAGTGCGAGTCGCCTCTTTGTCCTCGCGTTGTTGCAACATAAAATATATAACATAGAACACAGGATATATCAGAAATAAATTCGGGCACAACTCTCATTAATATAATTGATTAGAAAAATTTATTAAAACATTCTGTCTCAACTCAACTTTACACTCAACAACACATCGCGCCATTACTCAGCACAAGTAAAAACAAAAGAATCACACTTTTAGTTACAGAGTAAATATAAATTTAGCGCAGTTTCGGTGTGATAAGGTTTGCGACACAGTCGCTGGAAAAAACCGTTGAATAATCAAAAACACTACCAGATATGAATAATACTATACACACTACGAAATATTTTTCTCATCATGTCAAATTTTAAATGACACTCAATACAGGAGAAGATTATTAATTCCAATACCTCTCCTTGTCATAAAAATTTGACCACAAACACAAATAAGAAAAAATAAGCAACATACATAGATAAACATGTGGACACTAATCAACAAGTCCTAACAAGTTCCTAAATTTAGAAGCTCCCCCCCCCCCCTGACAATGCCTTTGTGAAAACGTCTGCCACCTTATCATCTGATGGTACATATACAAACTTAACCAATCCCTTGGCCACAATGTCCTTTACAAACAAATAGCGAACATCCATATGTTTAGTTTTTTCAGACACATCATGAGTTGAGCTCACAGTTGATTATCACAAAGAATTAGAATTGGCACCTTAACGTAATTACAATAATCAAATTCATTAAAAAATTGCGCAACCACAACATTGTCTTTGTGCACATCCCCAATGATACAAACTCAGCCTCCACAGTTGAAGTTGCAACAATCTGTTGTTTCTTACTAGACCATAAAACTGGACAACCAGCAAATTTGCACACATACCCAGAAATAGATTTCCTGTCCTCAGAGTTAGCATAATCAACATCGCAATAAACACTCACTGAATTGTCATTAGCTTTGTAGCATAATTTCACACCTCTTGATTTCTTCAGATATCTAAACACCTTCTTTATTCTTTGCCAATGCTTTACGCTAAGGTTCTGAAAGTACTGACTTAGCTTGCAGACCGCAAACGATATGTCCGGTTTTGTATTGTTGGCTATATAAAGTAGATTGCCTACAGCCTTTTGATACAAAGTCTGATTACAACTATCAGCCTCCCCTGAAATCCTCTTGTCCTCTACATCCAACGGAGCAACACATCCTTTGGAATTTTCTAAGTTATACTCATATATCAGATTATCAATGTATTTGCACTGATCAACATACACCGCTTGGTTACAGTCATAGACATTGATAAAAAACTCGTAATTTGCCCAAGATCCTTGAAGTCTAGATAGCGACACAACTCTGACTTAAACCACTCCAAAACTTCTACAATACCAATAGCTATCATATCATCAACATACACTCCAACTAGTATATTTTACCGAAGTACACACATGGTTCATAAACAGATCTTTTAACACAGACTGACTTCAAGACACCATCAAAAGAAATGTTCCAGTCCTTTGAACTTTGGTGTAAACCATACATGCTTTTCTTCAACTTGTAGACACAGTTGGGTTTTCTCTCAAAACCACTTGGTTGCTCCACAAACACGCCCTCCTTAATGTTTCTCTTTAGAAATGCGGCATCTACATCATAATGTTCAATACTCCAACCTTTGACAACCGCAAGAGCAATCAAGATTCTGACAGTCTGACGCCTCAAAACAGGACAGTAAGTATCATTATAATCAACACCTTCTACCTGCTTATAACCTAAAGCTACAAGCCTAGCCCTGTAAATGTTCTCATTACAATCAAGTCCTTCTTTGATTCTAAACACCCATTTTGTCCCAATAATATTCTTTCCCTTTGGTCTCTCTACCAATTCCCAACACTTATTTTTCTCAAAATGTCTTAGTTCTTTCTCCATTGCTGCTTTCCATTTTTCACATTCAGGACCTGTCCAAGCTTCCTCGGCACTCTTTGGTCTGTCAGTTACAGCAGACACAACATGAAAATTACATCCAGTGCAATCCACACACTTTCGTCATTTTCTGATTCTCTGTGACCTACGTAGTTCAGGAATTATGGGTTCTTCCTGCACTTCAGTATTGATGTTATTCACACTGATTTCAGGACCTATTTCTGGCTCACCTATTACTTGCCCATCAGTTCTACGCATCAAGTCAGATTCATTATCAGAGTCAAACAAACTTAAATCTACAACCAATGGTTTCTCACACGACTTAACAGGTAACACAGTAGCAGGTCCTTCCTTAGTTTTCATGGGAAAAATCTCTCCTCGCCTTCTACATTTCTGGACAAAACAACACACTTGTTTTCCAAGTCCCACAGCCTATAACCTCTTCTAGTGGCAGGATAGCCCAAAAAGACACATTCCTTTGCTCTAGACTCTAATTTCTCAGCTTTGTTATGTTTCTCATATGCCCAGGCATGATATCCAAATACCCTCATTCTACAAATTTCCTCATCAGACAATTTCTTGTTAAACCACAACTCATAGGGTACACTGTTTTCAATAGCAGATGCTTTACACCTATTCTTAATGTAACAGGCAGTACAGATCGCCTCACCCCAAAAATTCAAAGGCATACCTGCATTTAATAACATGCATCGAACTAAAGTCAGAAGCTGTTGATTCAGCCACTCTGCCACTCCCATTTGCTGGTGTTTGCCTGGTAAAGACAGCCTGTGAACAATACCATTGTCAACAACGTACTGTTTCAAGTCATTTTTACAATATTCTCCTCCCCCATCTGTTTGAACACTTTACAGTTTTTATCTTGAATATTCTCAGCTCTTTTATTGAATGTAATTATTTTTTCACAAGCCTCACTTTTGTGCTTTAACACACTCACTTCACTGTATCTGGAATAGTCATCTGTCAAGTTTAGGAAATATTTTCCCCCTCCCAAGGTTTCAGGCTTTACATAACAAACATCAGAGTAAACAAGTTCTAAGGGAGCTGGTGATTTCACTAGTCTATCTGGGAAAGGAGCCCTTTTAGCTTTGCTTTTCATGCACACTTCACACTTCTCACTACCTTTTTGTTTGCCAATCAAATCAGAGGATGGTTGCCTAGTTGTACTTCCTCTTAAAACAATAATCACCACCACCACCACCAATCAAATCACTGTCAGGCAAATTTTCAGCATGCCCAAAACGGCCATGCCATATTTCTCTTGTTACCATCTTGCAAGCAACTGCACACACAGATTCCTGTTTACCATCACTATCTTTACAGTCAGATTTCTCTAGTTCATACCAATCACATTTCATGATATACATGTCATCTTCTTCTCTTGCATAGACACTGAACAATTCTTCATCTCCATTCCCTTTGTCATAAACAGTCAGCTTTCCACTGTCTATCACAAAACGCACATTAGTTTTCTCAAGTTGCCTCACTGACAAAATATTATCATATGCATCTGGAACCCACAGCACTTTGGTTAGTTTCAAAGTCCATCCACCACACTGATCACTTATTTTTAGTACTATGGACCCACTGCCATTCACATCACAAACGACACTTTTCTTTCCCACCTGCACTGAACCTGACATATTTCTTGTAAAGTTGTTCAACAATTCACGGTGAGGTGTAATGTGATGGTTACAACCATTGTCCTCAATCCAAGTGTTTGCATCGCTTAACTTTTTGTCGTGTTTACATTCTTTGTCTTCAGGTCCTCTCATCAAATGCACAGCATATTTCACTTTCACAGTGCTATTTCCAATCTTCTTTTCTTCTGTCTCCGGTTCTTTCTTCTCTTCATAAGTGGCAACTTTATTCTTGAATGCTCTCTGTGGTTTATTGTTGTCATGGGCATTCCCGTCTGAGCCCCTATTGTCACTTGTACTAGCTTCAGAGTTTCTACACTTAAACGAAGGATGTCCCTCCTTGCCACAAGAGTAACAAATCACATTTACT
Source organism: Anabrus simplex (assembly GCF_040414725.1). NCBI lineage: Eukaryota > Metazoa > Arthropoda > Insecta > Orthoptera > Tettigoniidae > Anabrus > Anabrus simplex. The sequence goes on from NC_090269.1 coordinate 130,942,616, forward strand.
CTTGACTTGGCTTCTCTTACTTTTGGACACTCTCTTGCAAATTGCCCAAGTTGACCACAAGCGTGACAGGATCTATCAAAAGAGCTAAATTTTTCACCAGAAAAATTGTGTTTCTTCTCAAAACCATGGAATTTTCCTTTGTTCTTCATAACATAGCTCCTCAATTCTTGATTTTTCTTCTCACGTTCATCCTTCTCTCTCTCTACTCTATCTTCTTCCAGCAGCAATTTTCTCTTCACATTTTCTGACGATAGTTTTTCTTCATTTAACTCTATCACATGGGCAATGTGTTTGTAATTTTCCTGTTTCATACCTCTCAGCATGTAGGCCGCCAGGTCTTGATCATTGATGTTGGATCCATGATATCTCAGTTTTTCCACTAACTGCTCAACTCGATTCAGATATTCTAAAACAGGTTCATCATGTTTCTTGATGCAGCTTATCAGTTCGTCCATGGTACTCACAAATTGAAAAGGAGAAATCTTGAAATGGATTGCTTTAAGTCTGTTCCAGGCATGCTTTGCTCGTTCATGTCAGATTACATCATTCAAGTAACAGTCCTCTACTAACTCCGTTAAGTAACTAAGTGCAGTGGCATTTAGGTCCTCTTCGTCTGCAGTTAAATCTTCATCATCATCATAACCGGGATCGAGGGAAGCCCAGCATTTCTTTCTTATTAGGAAAGCCTTCACTCGCTTGCACCACACCACATAGTTTTTCGGCCCAAGTCTCTCAATCTTCGGCGTATCCGCAACTTATCCCATTTTTTACTGACGACTTACTGACGCACTGGGCTCATAACCTATCAGAAATAAATTCGGGCACATCTCAATAATATGATTGATTAGAAAAATTTATTAAAACATTCTTTCTCAACTCAACTCTACACTCAACACCACATTGCGCCATTACTCAGCACAAGTAAAAACAAAAGAATCACAGTTTTTAGTCACAGAGTAAATATAAATTTAGCGCAGTTTCGGTGTGATAAGGTTGGCGACACAATCTCTTAAAAACAGTTGAATAATCAAAAACACTACCAGATATGAAAAATACGAACTATTTTTCTCATCATGTCAAATTTTAAATGACACTCAATACAGAAGAAGATTATTAATTCCAATAGGATATAAGTACCTAGAATATATTATATACAGGTTTCTTTTAGTGTCGAGTGATCTTTGTGTGTTTTCGGTATGGTAGACGCCTTAAGGCCGGTCTCCACTGATTAACATTTAACAACAACATGTTAAATGTTAAAAGTGTTAAATGTTAACTGGTGACACCATCAGCATGTTAAATGTCAAAAACTGTTTCATTTAACATTGTGTCCACACCTAATAAACATGTTAAACTTGACATCCTTTGTTTATATACAGGTAGTTCATCATACAATTTATGGTAATACATTTAGATGGTGTCTAGTATTTTTAAATAAGGACAATGGGCTCAGATGAAGAGGAATTGGCCTTTGTTATTGCCACTGTTGCTTCTTGTTTTGATTTAGAAATTCAGTTTTATTAGGCACATTTCCTCCCCTCACTCTGCTCATAGCTTTAAAAGCAAACCACTTTGAAGTACAGGGTATAAACTTCGTCCGCTCCCGACTACCGACTTTTCTGAACTTTCTGCAATTCTCGACTGTACTGGGAGCGGAAGGACGCTTTTTTTTTCTTCGATTTACTCGCGGGAACAATTATAGATATTTTCGAGTTCCTGGAAACTGTCGGCTTTCTTCGCTTTATATCTGTATTCCTCTGATGAGACATCCCACAAATAAGGCCTTTCTATTATATCATTAATTAGGTCCAGAGTAATCTCCTTGCTCTACCCCATTTCTGACATTTTAGTATAGTGCAGAGAGAACGACACACGTGCGTGTACTGTATTTGTAGCTTATAACAAAGAGAAGGAGCATTGCGGAGTGTTGTAATTATAATCCTACTTCATGAGGAGCACGTCGTTTGCATCGTTTAGGTTATGTGTTGGCATGGAAACATCATGGAAGTTGCCGAAGCTGTGCCGACAACGCACGAACAACGAATTGACTTGACATGTTTTCCACTTGGAGCGGAAAACACGCCAACATGTTAAAAATGTTAACTTAACATTCTGAGTTAACATGCAAAGTCAATTGGAAGACACAATCACAATATACATGTCAACTGTGACATGTTAAATTTAACATGTTGGTGTTAAATGTTAAACAGTGGAGACCGGCCTTTACAACGGGAGGGGTGTGCCCAATGTCTTCTATTCCTGTGGCTGAACAATATGTTTTTCGCCGTGGGATATATTGGTCTGGGCCATACCGTCCAATGCTCCTTATTAAGGTATTGATTTGGCTGCCCCACGCCTTAGTGTAGGCCTACATTCGCAGCGATTGCTTTCTAACATGATGTCTTGTGGAGCGAGTGTTTGTTAGAGTGCGAAGATCCCTTATTGCCGTTCCGTAAGTTAGCTTCGCCGCTGCCCCTAGGCATTTGTTCTGTATGATTGTATTCGAGACTGTCAAGGCTAGTTTTGGCCGTGTATCCCCATGCTGGGGTAGCATACATGATAATTGGTCTAATTAGGGCTTTATAGATGTTAACTGCTACCCTAGTGTTTATGCAGGATTTGCTGTTCAGTACGGGGTACAGTATAACAAGTCTTATGTGTACTTTTCGCCTTATGTCTCTGACATGATGTAGCATCGTTAGCTTATTATCCAGGTTTACCCTAAGATATTTAGCTTTTTGATGCCATTCTATTTGCTTGTTAAATAGTGTCAGTGGTTTAACATAGGCAGGTTTGTGTGTGCGTCTGTTTTTACGTGAGAACATCATTGCTTGCCATTTCTCTACGTTGACTTTGATGCGCCATTTAGTGACCCACGGTTCTCGTGTGCGCAACGCCACATGGAGCCTCTTTCGGGTACTCAGGGACTGAGGGAGCTGGACTGATATTGCAGTACGAAGTATTGTCCGCATAGAGGTACGCGGTAGTGACCTCCGCTGTCGGCAAATCATTGGTATACTGGAGAAACAGAATCGGGCCTATTAGTGAGAATTCGGCTACGCCCGCTCTGATATTTCACGTACTTGACAATGTGTTATGTACGTCTACTTGAAATTTCCGGTCTCCTACGTATGACTTGATGAGTCTTACGTATCATGGATGGAACTCGTAATCTATCACCACAACTAGATGACATTCATGCCACAACTTAATCGAATGCCTTTTGGATGACCAGGAATACTGTGCCCGTGTCCCCTCGCTTGTTGTATATTTATTGAAGAACATAACAGGCTTTCGGCCCAAATACATGTTCCCGTTACAAAGAGAGATAAAAATGAACTAAATCTACCATGTGGACGCAAAATAAAAATAAAGTAATGAATATTGAATTTTCACGACCGAATTGTAATCGAAATATACTTTCAACCTATTCGGTCGTGTTACATACATTTAGTACGTGTTTACGAGATATTAAGTACAGAACAAAAATGGCACCGGACACCAGTGCGATCCGAACCCACAACCTCCCGATTTCGCGTCGAAGATAAGTCATTTACATACCAGTATAATTTTCGGACTTCAAATTTATTAAATTGTATTATAACTTCACGCCTAACAGCATTTGCAGGCTTGTTCACTGAACTATTCGCCAATTCTTATAAACATTTTGAAGCACAGCGCCGGACTTTACGTATGTTATGCAGCTCTTCAAGAACTTGCACCTTGCTTCATTTAAATGATTGCTCTTCGAATTCTTCTGGGTTTTAGGATCTTACATCACGCAGTGCTAATTCCTATAGTGTTATAGTGCTTCTTGAACTGCTTTTAGTGAAAGACTTATCCTTTAATTATTGTTTTCCTATGCGTTGTTTTATACATTTATTTAATCGGCTAATGATGACCCAGAATAGTGGTCGAAACCGGTACCGCTTTTAATCAAATAAGAATGTACCGTAACATTACTTTTATTTTCCTTGTACTGGATAGGTTAAACCACTTTATTTCTTATTTTCAATTCAAATGTGATACAGTTCAATACGGAACATTATGAAATTTCTATCTTTTAAAGTACCGTAAAATGGGATGAATAGGACCATGTAGTGATAACGTTATTGCCTTCACTTTTCAAGGAGTAAACGATTATATACTATTTTCTCCTTGGAATCCAGTAAATTTCATGTCTGGGGGGGGGGGGGGGTGCGTGTCGTGACAACTGCACATTTTCCCGCCATTTGTGTCACTGTGACAATATATGGGAGTGAAATAACTTTGTCTGAATCTCAGGAACTATTAGATTCCCCGAAATCACGGTTGGTATTTTGTATTCAAAATATATTCCAGAATCATGTGTGAAATAGGCAATATTGTGTGTCTATTAGAGTTTCTGGAATTTAGGTTAAATCTCGCTTTGTAATATTTGTACGCTTGTTTGGGGGTGAATAGGATCAACATGCCAGGAACTTACAAACGAGATCCACATGCAAGGGCTTACAAGAACTATGATCCTGAGACCATAGAATTGGCTAAGGATGCAATTAATAAGAAAGGTGTTAGCATAAGAGCTGCAAGCAAGCAGTTTGGGGAAGAGTTTTAAAAGTGGTGCCACTTGATGATGGGGTGACGTCAGAGAAGTGTTGGACGATTCTTTCAAGGGTTTTCTAATGAGCATGCGATATAAAGAGAATGTAGTGCGGAAGCAAAAGAAGAAGCTGGATGTTGCTCCAGACAAAAGCGTGACTCCTTGTGAGAGTGACTCATCCTCAAATCCCAACGTGAGTGAATCTCAATGTGAAGTGGATGTTCCAGCAGCTAACAGTGATATCTGCGAACCTCGTTTGCATGAACAGAATTCAGAAGGGATTGCAAATATCATAATAAAAATCCCTGCTGATGAAGTTGAAAATAGGGGCTGATTACTGGTCAAGTTCTAGAGAAGGATCGATTTGTTGCCAATTTTGTGAGGCCGAAGGTTACTCGAGATTATGCTGGTTACATTTACACTTTTCCTGATGTTGAGGTCATATGTAAATTTTCCTATACTGAGGTAATAGGAAAACTGGACAATCCGCATATAATGAGAAGGGGCCAATTGAAATTCAATGTGCACTCTCAGACTCTGCTTTCATAGAATGTCATTCCTTGATAAAACAAAAACATATGTTTCTCTTTCTCGTCCCCACTCTGGAGAACTAGCGAAACAGACAAACTAAGGAATCTATAGTTCTGAAGTTCTGGTCTAGATTTTAGTTATACATTGTCTACCCTCTGGCAAAGTCTCACATCTGCAGCTCAGTCTGTATGCCTAACACATAAAACCAATAATTAAATATAAAAATTGATTTGACATGAGTAATCACAACTTCTTTCAGCTCTCCTAACCTTTTGACAATTTTCAGATTCGTTAGTTTGCCAGAGCAGGGACGAATGTTGTTGCCATTACATACACATTACAATACATTTGAACTATGTACTTTAAATTGCATTTTTTGTTATTTTATTTATGAAGGCACTATTCCTGCTACAATTTTCAGATTTTTTTACTTTGACAACAATGTTTTTTAACCTAATCAGTTTTTTTTAGTTATTTCAGAACATTAAACTATAGTAGAAAATTTATTTATGTGTTTTAACTATCAAATAACCAATCCCATTGACCCCAGTTTGATGTGAATCAAATAACTTTCATATTAATATGCCTGATCTCATTGACCCCAGTCAGGGGGTGAATAGGATCACTTAACAAATTGGTTAAAATCAAGGAAATATGAAGGAATTCTAGAATATTTGTGGATAAAGTTAAAAAACACAGTAGGACTCATATACTGAAACAAAAAAAGGAGAATAATTCTGTATTTTTTCTGTTGGTAGGTTAATGTTCCTCATAAAAGTGATCCTATTCACCACATTTTACGGTACTGTATGTTACCGAGCAAGTGGCCGTACAGCTGTGAGCTTGATTTGGGAACTAGTGGGTTCGAACCCCACTGTTGGCAGCCCTGAAGATGGTGTTCCATGGTTTCCCATTTTCACACTAGGCAAATGATGGGGCAGTATCTTAATTCAGGCCATGGCCACTTCCTTCCCGTGCTAGCCCTGTCTGTGTTGGTGTGACAAATCAAACTGCAAAAAAGTACTGCATGTTATTTATATTTGAGTAATTAAACTGAAATATATTTAATTATCTTTATTTTTGTCACGTATTAAGTATTTTTAAAACGTAAAATAATATTTTCTTAATTTTTAGTACCTGAAAACCCAAGTTCTATTAATTGAAAACTGTTTTCCTCATCCTAAAATCACCCTTAAACTGGAAGCCATTAATTAATTTTCCTACTGCCAAATATTACTTGAAAGTTGTAACCATTGGATTGAAATGGCGTATGGCTTTTACTGCCGGGAGTGTCCGAGGACAAGTTTGGCTTGCCAGATGCATGTCTTTTGATTTGACACCTGTAGGCGACCTGCGCATCATGATGATGTAGACGACACATACACCTTGCCCCCGTGCCAGCGGAATTACAATTATGGTTAAAATTTCCAACCCTGTCGGAAATCGAACCCGGGATCCCTGTGACCAAAGGCCAGCACGCTAACCATTTAGCCATGGAACCAGACGCCATTGGATTAAGGCACCATTAAAAGCTTGAAACATCACTACTGGATGCTCTTGTGATATCGCAAAAGTACAGTCACTAGCCAAATTATTAGGCCACACTGAGATTTAGAAAAAACAAATATATCTTGTTTTATATTTTAATTTTCTTGTCTTAAGTGTACAAATAACATTTGTAAACATTTATGAACATTACACATTACAGTTTTAAAGTGATTACACCATGTTGAGACTAACAGCTCAATATTTTGTCAAGCCGCCTCTTGCTTTAATTACTTGAATTCGTCGAGGCATGCTGTCTATATTGTTTACAGCCATTTGTACCAAATGTTCATTTGAATTCCAATTCCAAGTGATTCTCTCAACCAATGTCACTTTGTTTGTGATTCTTTCTTTGCCAATTTGACGCTTTAGCAGCTCCCAGGCGTTTTCAATGGGGTTCAGATCAGGGGAGTTGCCAGGCCAGTCTAGTAACGGTATTTTATTGTCAGCCAGAAACTGTTTCACAGATTTTGCAGTATGACATGGGGCGGAATCTTGCATAAATATTGTTTCTTCATCATTTGGATACCAATCGTGCAGCTGAGGGAGGAGTTGTGTTTCAAGCACCTTTTTATATTGCACTTGATTCATCATCCCTTCCACCACATAAAGGCGTCCATGTCCCTTAGCACTTATCACTGACCAAATCATTACAGATTGAGGATGTTTCACAGTTTGTACAATAGTCTTCATTATATTTTTCATTAGGCCTGCGTTTCACATACTGTTTCCTATCAGACAATACCTCGAGAGTCGATTCAACGCTGAAGCACACCTGCAAAACAAATTACAGTGCATGCTAGACTTTGCCATAATCAATATATTAATGTGAAAATAGTTTCCAGAACTGATACTCACCTTCCTCCAGTCATCAGCAGTGAAGTTCCTGTACTTTTTGGCTCACTGGAACCTTTGATTCTTCATCCTTTCTGTGAGCTTTGGTTTCTTTGCTGCCCTGCAGTTCTTGATGCCAAGGTTCTTCAATGTTCGCTGAACTGTTCTTTCAGATGCTGGAATTCCCACCTCATTTAAACTATCCACCACATCTTTATTCGTTGCAGTTCTATTTTCTTTAATTATTTTTATTAATTTACGTTCACCTCTTGGCGAAATGATCTTTTTCCGACCACAGGAACCTTTCCTCCTAGCGCTCAAAGTCATGCCCTTCTCTAACTTCTTTATTCTTCGGATTGACTGTCGCGAAACATTGCATTTTCGGGATATTTCACTTATATTATAGTTCTCTTTTGTTAAAAGATGAGTTATTACAGCTTTTTGTTCATCTGTTAGGTCTTTGAGCTTGCCCATGTCAATATTCAGAAATTCGTCTGAAAATTTTGTCCTAGTGAGAGAACTGCCAAAACTTATTTGAAAGAAATTGAAAGAAACTGCGCCAATGAACTAAATCACAATAATTTCACCAAAGCCAACTTCACAGACCGCACTGATACGCTGACACTCAGCTAAATGATACTAAACAATGAACAGAACATTTTCAGGGAATAGATATGTCTAGACTACTTTGTTAATTTGTTACATTATTGGCAGTTTAAGAACTGGTCAACAGTCAGGATTACATATTATTGGCCAACAATAAGTGAGTGAGGTATTCCAAGTGTTAAATGACCATGAACTTGACAAGAAATATGGAAACTAAAAGCATACTGTATATTTTACATCTTTTCTTGGAGGTGGCCTAATAATCTGGCCAGGGACTGCAATTGGATTATGTGATGCAACAAATAGCAAACTGCTTCCGTAAAGCAAATTTTTTTAACAAAATGAATCCTAACTTCACGAGTGTGTATTTTATTACAGTATGTTTAATATTAACAAAGTGGATTCCAATTGAATTTCTTGATTCACTGTAAGTAGTTGATACAGAACAATATAGGCCATAAATATGGTCAAGTTTATAGATACAGCAAGGGATGCCTAAATAATGCTCAGATTGTAGGAATATCTTTTTGATCGAAGATGATTAATTTCTCAATGTTGATGATATGGTAGCTGAACATCTGATGGATAAGAAATCACTGAAGCAGTAACAGCTGCACAAGATGAGTCAGAAGACAATGTGAACCTTGTATAATGCCTCGTCACAAATGCACTGTGGAGACTAGGCGCCGGATCCTCTAGTCACTTTTCATAGCTTTGTTCGAGGACAGTCTTCAATTGGCAATGATGTGTTAGGTGCTGTTAATTTGCTAGAGAAATTCATAGAAAGCACAGCATTACAAAGAAAATGGCAAAGGAAAATGAAGGACTTCTTTTCAAAAACAAACTCCTAAGTATCCTAAAATATATTCCCTATTAAGGCTTGATAAAACTGGTTTTAAAAACAAAAAACTTTTGTCGGATATCTAGTAATATTCAAAATATATTGTAGATTCTGTGGGAGAAAAAATAGTACCAGTGCTGACAAAAATGAGGAAGTAAATAACTGTGCAGCCGATATGTTTTGTGGAGTCTAAATAGCATGCATGTGCTTTCCATACCTGGAATTACCATTAACCTGGTATATTTTCAGCTTCTGCAAGCACTTCAAGATACTGAAGACCTACTACAACTATTACTACTACATCACCTTTTCCTCTCCCATCAACTAGCCAGACTCCCCACAAGCCAATTGGGGTTGGCACTTGGATTTGGCCCAGTTTTACAGCTAGATGTCCTTGGAGCAAACCCTATTTTGTGTATATGTGATAGTTGCTACTGTGGTATGATGTATGTTGTTGAAGGTGTGCATCAAAGCAAAAACAAACACACACTTCGTCCCCAAACCACAGAGATCAACTATAAATATGAGGAGGGATCAAATATAAACACGATTTTATTCAAATTCATTTATTGAAAAACACAAGGCAATTACAATTTATTTTTCCATATAGTTTCCTGCTTTGGAAATGCATTTGTCCCAGCGTGTGGCCAGCTTTCTGATGTCCTCATCGTAAAAAAGAACAGAGTCGTGTCACTAGCCAGTTGCGCACGAAGTCTTCCACACTCTCGTCATCTTCAAATCGTTGCAGTTCTAAAGCTTCTTTAAGCGGCCCGAACAAATGGAAATCACAGGGCGATAAGTCTGGACTGTAAGGAGGATGATCAAGTGTAGTCCAGTGCATTTCCTGTAGCTTGGAGACAGAGCTGCAGTATGGGGACGCGCATTGTCGTGGAGAATGACCTGTCAAATCGGTTGGTCTCGTCTTTTGCGGAGATATGCAACCCTCGCCTTTTTCAACAGCTTCCAGTAGTAAGCAGTATTGATTGTGTGTCGCTCATGCAAAAAAAAAAAATCAGTCAGCAAACTGCCTTGCCGATCGAAAAAAACGTTTGCAAGGACCTTGCCACTGACATTAGAGTCTTGGCTTTCACTGGTGCTGCCTCCCCTTTCCTCCCCCACTCCTTACTGGCTTGTTAGGATTTGGAAGTGTAGTGGTGGACCCGTTTCATCGCAGGTGATGATCCGACTCAGATATGCATCACCTTCTTCTGCAAACCTTGCTGTAAGCCTCTGACAGACCTCTAAACATCTCAACTTCAATTTTCGGTCAAAAGGCAAGCGACCCATCTGGAACACACTTTACGAAACTATAGGTCGTTTGTGACTGTTACCACGTTTTGTGGATGTGCAGAGGTGAAAGATGGTGCGGGGGTGAACAGGTCTCAAAATACGAAATTAAAGTTAAGATAAAATTTAACAAGGTTATATTTTCTTATCAAGATCAGGAAATAACAAGAATAACAGAAACACAGTTGAATATCAACAATTAAAGAATGTACAATTACAGTTTTTACAGAATTTGGGCTTCGAGCCCCGGACTCACAATTCTTGAGCAATTAGCCCAACTTTACCCAAATACCAGGTTCGACAAAGGGGCAGAAAACCCCAATCATGCCCAGGAGCACTTGCTCCTAACTACACAGTAAAGCCTCCTCGAGGCACGCAGAAACAAATTTTAAGAAAGAGCAACCCGCTCTTAAGTTCAAGCCTATCAAAGGCCACACCAAACTCCACTTTCAAGCTGTCCTCCAAGTACATGAAAACGGGGGTAAAAAATACCCAACCTACTGAGGCCTATTAAGTAAAGAAACAGGTCAATTACATGGCCTCTAAAATACCAACTTGAGAGGAGGCGTTCTTGCACTCCTACTACACTATTTAAAACCTACTTGGCGCTAGGCCTCTAATGCAAGGGCTAATCCCATACTAAAGAGGTGACTTATAGAAGGAGACAATTTACAATACGTTAAGGAAGAAACGGTTGTGAAAATAAGTTCACCTCAACGCAATATGAGTGGGAGCTCGAGAGGGTTAAGCACTCTCTATCCCAATATGTAGTTTAAAAAGATAGAATTGATACCAAGTGTCTTTACATTTTAGGGGAAAGTTACATGGTAAAAGGCTTCGGACCTGCCCCGAGAGTTAAACTGCTGAGCTAGCAAGAAAATAAGTTATTAAACGGCCATTACCGGGTGGTTGAACTGCTGCCCGAAGAAAGAGGCGCTTCCCGCCCCCTGCTACGTACTTTACACACTGATAGATGTTACTGAAGTGACGCGGAGACCCTAAAATCAGCAGTTTATATACCCTCGTGGAAAGTTCAAGGCGTTTCAGGAATGAGAACACCCGCCCACAATCATTTTATTGGCTAACAACGAAAACCCCTACACTAGATGAAGAAGAAACACATTATTGGTGGAAAATTAATTACAGAAATTCCTTATTGGTCGAATTTAAAACTGGCGGAAAGAAAGGGTTAATATTGCCAACTTGAACTTTAACTGAAAGAAATTTAACAAAGAACAAACTTATGAATTCAAAATTTCTCCCAAAACACAGTTTTTTCACTTCGCACTAGAGTGCATAATTGTAGTCCTTCAGTAGTGCCATCTGGAAGAGAATGTCCACACTTCTCACTACAGGCAAAACAAAAATACATCGAAAACGACCCAGTTCAGAAACTTCAAAATTTACAAGTAGGGACATCTTCTGAGAAACTTGAGAATTAACACAGTAGATAAAGTTCCGACTTCCTCCAGTAGAGGAGTTTCAACTGGCGCAAAGTTTGAATTAGCGGCGTGGAGGTGTACCACCCGGTACAGTGACGATTGCTTGACAGCTCCTATAACTGATTCAGACTTGTTCTGCAATTTCCGATACTCTCGCTGTCGATCGTAGTCAATAATGTCTTTAATCGCACAAAGTTTTCGTATGTAATGCTGGTCTGAGGACAGCGATCGTGCTGATTTTCGACACGTTCTTGTCCTTCCTTGAACTTTTTATGCCAGGTAAATACACGTGTCCTTGACAATGTTTGATCACCGAACTGTGCAGTCAATCTCCGGCAAATTTCCGCCGCTGTAACTCCTTCACGAGCAAGAAATTTTATAATTGGGGGTTGACCAGTGGAGCGTTACTGACGAAACGGCGGGAAATATCTAACAGCATGCTCTCCCCACTCCTAACCGTCCCGCCTAAGCATGGCAGAAGCGCGAGGCCAGTCCTAACAACTGTTGATGTTCAGGAACAAAAATCCCGTTTATATTATTGATCGACCTTCATAGTTAAAAATCCCCAGCCCAGCCTGGAATCAAACTTGGGGCCCCTCTTAACTGAAGGCCAGTATGCTGACCATTGAGCTGGACATCGAAGTTTGACTGTACACTGTTATTTTATTCGTATCTTGTATTCTACTTAACGCCTATGAATGATTTCATTTTAATTTAAATCAAAGCCGAAATTGAAATATACAGAAGACTGCAAAGCTGTTGATTTTGTTAATTAAACTTTTCTCTAGTTTTCTGCATACTTAAAATCTGTTTAAATTATCAAGAACATGAACAATGAAATACTAATTGCGGTATTATGACCCTTTTACAGAAATAATTTACTTCCTTATGTTGTATCACAAAAAGAAATAATTTTATAGAACATCACAAAATTTTTACCTTTTTTATTCCTAAAAGCTATCTGATGTACAAATTTTAACTGTGGTAAACACTATATCAACAGTTTTTTTATAAATATAACAAGAAACAGTCCACAATTCATAATATACAGATCATATAAAACTTTTTTTTTCACAACACACACATTGAAGAAGCTTCCCTTCAAATCTTATTTTTTATCTTTTCCTAGGAGTAAGTGATATTCGGGTAAGGGGAGATAATGAGGAAGAGATAGGAGATTATAAAGTGTACTTGACGGGTGTTAGAAAGGGAAGGGCAGAGTCTGGGGTAGGGCTCTTTATCAGGAATACCATTGCACGCAACATAGTTTCTGTTAGGCACGTAAATGAGCGAATGATGTGGGTAGATTTGTCAGTGGGAGGAATTAGGACAAGAATTGTGTCCGTGTATTCACCATGTGAGGGTGCAGATGAGGATGAAGTTGACAAGTTTTATGACGCATTGAGTGACATCGTGGTCAGGGTCAACAGCAAGGATAGAATAGTGCTAATGGGCGATTTCAATGCGAGAGTTGGGAATAGAACTGAAGGATACGAAAGGGTGATTGGTAAATGTGGGGAAGATATGGAAGCTAATGGGAATGGGAAGCGTTTGCTGGACTTCTGTGCTAGTATGGGTTTAGCTGTTACGAATACATTCTTCAAGCATAAGGCTATTCACCGCTACACATGGGAGGCTAGGGGTACCAGATCCATAATAGACTATATCTTAACAGACTTTGAATTCAGGAAATCTGTTAGGAATGTACGAGTTTTTCGCGGATTTTTCGATGATACAGACCACTATCTGATCTGTAGTGAACTAAGTATCTCTAGGCCTAGGGTAAAGAAAGTGAAATCTGTCTGCAAACGAATAAGGGTAGAAAGTCTCCAGGACGAGGAAATTAGACAGAAGTACATGGATATGATTAGTGATAAGTTTCGAACAGTAGACAGTAAGCAGGTTCAGGACATAGAAAGTGAATGGGTGGCATACAGGGATGCTGTAGTAGAAACAGCAAGGGAATGCCTAGGAACAACTGTGTGTAAAGATGGGAAAAAGCGAACATCTTGGTGGAATGATGAAGTGAGAGCAGCCTGTAAACGTAAAAAGAAGGCTTATCAGAAATGGCTCCAAACAAGGGCCAAGGCAGACAGGGATTGGTACGTAGATGAAAGAAACAGAGCGAAACAAATAGTTGTTGAATCCAAAAAGAAGTCATGGGAAGATTTTGGTAATAACCTGGAAAGGCTAGGTCAAGCAGCAGGGAAACCTTTCTGGACAGTAATAAAGAATCTTAGGAAGGGAGGGAAAAAGGAAATGAACAGTGTTTTGAGTAATTCAGGTGAACTCATAATAGATCCCAGGGAATCACTGGAGAGGTGGAGGGAATACTTTGAACATCTTCTCAATGTAAAAGGAAATCATCATGGTGGTGTGGCGAACAGCCAAGCTCATGGGGAGGAGGAAAATGATGTTGGTGAAATTATGCTTGAGGAAGTGGAAAGGATAGTAAATAAACTCCATTGTCATAAGGCAGCAGGAATAGATGAAATTAGACCTGAAATGGTGAAGTATAGTGGGAAGGCAGGGATGAAATGGCTTCATAGAGTAGTAAAATTAGCGTGGAGTGTTGGTAAGGTACCTTCAGATTGGACAAAGGCAGTAATTGCACCTATCTATAAGCAAGGGAACAGGAAGGATTGCAACAACTATCGAGGTATCTCATTGATTAGTATACCAGGCAAAGTATTCACTGGCATCCTGGAAGGGAGGGTGCGATCAGTCGTTGAGAGAAAGTTGGATGAAAACCAGTGTGGTTTCAGACCACAGAGAGGCTGTCAGGATCAGATTTTCAGTATGCGCCAGGTAATTGAAAAATGCTACGAGAAGAATAGGCAGTTGTGTTTATGTTTCGTAGATCTAGAGAAAGCATATGACAGGGTACCGAGGGAAAAGATGTTCGCCATACTGGGGGATTATGGAATTAAAGGTAGATTATTAAAATCAATCAAAGGCATTTATGTTGACAATTGGGCTTCAGTGAGAATTGATGGTAGAATGAGTTCTTGGTTCAGGGTACTTACAGGAGTTAGACAAGGCTGTAATCTTTCACCTTTGCTGTTCGTAGTTTACATGGATCATCTGCTGAAAGGTATAAAATGGCAGGGAGGGATTCAGTTAGGTGGAAATGTAGTAAGCAGTTTGGCCTATGCTGACGACTTGGTCTTAATGGCAGACTGTGCCGAAAGTCTGCAGTCTAATATCTTGGAACTTGAAAATAGGTGCAATGAGTATGGTATGAAAATTAGCCTCTCAAAGACTAAATTGATGTCAGTAGGTAAGAAATTCAACAGAATTGAATGTCAGATTGGTGATACAAAGCTAGAACAGGTCGATAATTTCAAGTATTTAGGTTGTGTGTTCTCCCAGGATGGTAATATAGTAAGTGAGATTGAATCAAGGTGTAGTAAAGCTAATGCAGTGAGCTCGCAGTTGCGATCAGCAGTATTCTGTAAGAAGGAAGTCAGCTCCCAGACGAAACTATCTTTACATCGGTCTGTTTTCAGACCAACTTTGCTTTACGGGAGCGAAAGCTGGGTGGACTCAGGATATCTTGTTCATAAGTTAGAAGTAACAGACATGAAAGTAGCGAGAATGATTGCTGGTACAAACAGGTGGGAACAATGGCAGGAGGGTACTCGGAATGAGGAGATAAAGGCTAATTTAGGAATGAACTCGATGGATGAAGCTGTACGCATAAACCGGCTTCGGTGGTGGGGTCATGTGAGGCGAATGGAGGAGGATAGGTTACCTAGGAGAATAATGGACTCTGTTATGGAGGGTAAGAGAAGTAGAGGGAGACCAAGACGACGATGGTTAGACTCGGTTTCTAACGATTTAAAGATAAGAGGTATAGAACTAAATGAGGCCACAACACTAGTTGCAAATCGAGGATTGTGGCGACGTTTAGTAAATTCTCAGAGGCTTGCAGACTGAACGCTGAAAGGCATAACAGTCTATAATGATAATGTATGTATGTATGTATCTTCACTTACATTAAAGATATTTTGTCATTCATCTTGCCAGCATAATACTTCATTTCAAACAAGACTCATTAACATATTCCATTTAATTTCTCAGCCTAACCTCAAATTATGTTGAGTATGAGCTTCTAGAACATTGTTTACTAATCCTAATCAAACCTGCCCCAGGCAGGCAGCCACAGATTGGTCAGCTGAGTCCTACCAGAACTGTAGATCCTTAGTGTTTGGTTTGTTCAGTGATATAAATCAGAAACGGTTATTCTAGAGTGTTTTGCTTCATAACAAGTCACTAAGTAAGAACTGAAAGTGGAGATGGTGGTGGCTGTAAGTAAGCGGAAAAAAAAGGAAGAGAGATAACTGAAGGATAGAGATGAGAAGGTCTGACCTCTGTAAGAGTAAAGATGTCACTTAAAGAAAGGAAAGGCCATGGAAAGTTTTTCAATATTCAAGAATATAAAGTCTATTAAGTTTGATAATTCTATGTTATATTTGATTGCTTTACTTCATAACAAGATATCTTTGTGTGATGGTGGTGATTGTTGTTTTAAGGATAAATAAATATGGATTTCATCAATCAGCTCTTGTAGGCAATGTGTATTAAGACAAAACTTTGCCATTTTCAAGCCTCATAAGATCTTGAGTTCCAATTGTGTATGAAGTTTAGGTTTCAAATTCTATTTTCAACATGGAGCATTTCTTGTTTTTTTTTTGTTTTTTTCCTTATCATATTGCTCTTCACTTCAGTAAATACTGAGATGGTACCATCTACAAAGATCCATAACATCTTCAAGATCTTGACTACAACAATCACGATCACTAATAAGTCATGTCATTGGAAAGGATTTGGACAGGGAGGAAGTTACAATGGAACACGTCTAGTTTTTTTAAATGCATGACTATAACCTGTGGTGCCCTCTGGACAATATTTTGAGAGTTAAACCTTGATGAACTATAAAATAGTTTTACAAGGAGTAGAAGTGTCAAGACGACATGAGCTAGTTTTAAAGCTAAGTTATAGGTTTTCCTCACTCCAAAAATATCAAGAAAACCCCAAGAGCAAAGCTCCATGACAACGTTCCATTATTTCTGCTACATTTTTCGCACAATAGGACTCTTTCGACATCCTTCACTTTCTTTAAATGTTCTCTCATTTAAAAAAAAGTGAAGGATATATTTCTTTTTGGACGATACTGTAGTTTTCTTCACAGGCTTTTTATTGAAGAAATTTTTTTTTTACTATTCTTGAAAATGCACAGTTGTTCTATGGCTTAATCTTCTGTGTTTCATTTCATCATTCTTAAGTTTGAAAATTGGAAGTTATATTTCTTTGCAATATCTGCTTTACTTCATAACAAGGTATCTTGGTGTGATGGTGGTGATTCTTGTTTTAAGGGTAAAAAATATAGATCAGCTCTTGTAAGCACATGTA
The DNA here is from genome assembly GCF_040414725.1 of Anabrus simplex. Lineage (NCBI taxonomy): Eukaryota > Metazoa > Arthropoda > Insecta > Orthoptera > Tettigoniidae > Anabrus > Anabrus simplex. Next base: position 130,959,696 of record NC_090269.1, read on the forward strand.
TTAAGACAATTTGCACATACTGCTGAATGTATCATGTCAAGCTACTGTATATTCAAACTATCTTCTCTCAACTCTCTGCATGCCCAAGAAAAATCTATACATAAGAATAAACACCTAATTAAAAACTGCACAGAAATCAGCAGAGCAATTTCATGATTACAAATCAATACTCAACTAGCTACATGAAATCTGAGGTAACACTTAAGACTTAATGCACATATACTGCAATTTCTATTCTATAGAAGACCCTTGAAATGCTATTACAAATGACTGAAGGCACATAAAATGTATCAACAGATAATATTCAAGAATGTAGAACATAATGCCCTTCATTACAAAACACACTTAAGATCAAATATTAAGGCATACTGCATCACAATCTGCAGACAAAAGAATTTATTAAATTAGGCACTCACTTCTTACAGAAAAATCCCTCTCCACATGTTTATAGATATAAAATGAATCTTTCTTAAGTACTCATACCCAAGATCTTTGAAGGAATCACAATAAACTGTTGGAAGCACATTCAGAGTGAAGAAATGTACACTATCTGTAAATAATATTTCCTTCACTACTTTAGTCAATAATACATGCATAAGAAAAGTTTGTTTTGTAACATCTACACTCCTCCCTTAAAAATTCAATACATTTCTTGGTGCAAGTTATAGTTTGGGAATTTCAATACATTTTATTTCATAATAAACATTTCAGTTCAATTCACATTCTTGCCATGGCAAGCAACTAAACCTCCTTTTTTAATTTTCCTATTTATTTATGTCTTCCTTCTTATACATCTTGTATCTGTGTACCATCGAACTACTGTTCATTCCCTAGCCTATATACTTTAATACGTATTTGAACAGAATTTTTTGAATTTGGAACCAATTTAAGTCTAGTCTCTGAAAGAATAGTTAGGTACTGGATATATAAAGACTAGACACACTGATCATAGATATTTTATAGCTTTAAAAATGCAAGGAAAAAGTTAAAGATTGCCAATCACTGGGAAAAAAAGAAAGAAAATTCTCAGCTTTTGAAAGTGTGCCAGAACATGAACAAACCAACTGGAAGATAATATGGTATTTAAAACAAGGAATATGAAAAGGAAACAAATTATCTTTTAACTATACATTATGAAAATGATCAGTTTGTTTGACTAGAAAACCTTTTCTTATCAGACAAAGACCTTACAGACTACCAATTCATTTTATATGTATATGTACGTTTAAGAACTGTATGAAAATACTAGGGCATACTTCATGAAACACTTCTTATGTTTTACGATTTTATCAATTTAGACACTGGGCTACCTGGCTTGGTATTCAAAGGGGAAAGCGGAGATAAGTGAGGGTCTGGTTTCAAATTATCCTTTGCTGATATTTTGAAAATGGTTAGTTATATTTAGACAATGTTTCAAACAGAACAATAAATTTAGTTTTGAACATTTTGGCATGACAGGTGACTGATACAACAGTAAATGCCAAAACCTAGGAAAGAGTCTGTTGCTCATACTTTGAAAACGGTCCACTTCATTTAGAAAAGTTTCATACAGAATTTACTTAATATTTAATTGAACAGTCTTTTGTCATTAGTCCTTTTTTTTTTTTATAGAATCAACAAGCCTCCAAGAGTTTACTTTCCACTACTGCTGATCATATTAACTTTGCAACACGGCTGTTTTGTGCAGGGTTCATCTACACTACTTCACTTCTTTCAGTTCCTAGGTGGAGCAGGGCCTCAATGAAATTTCTTCAGCATGTTCTATCCACTGCCAATACTTTCACCTCTACGTTTTGTTGACTCGAGCTATCTACCTGTCCATGGTTCTCAGTATGCCTTGCCTGTGACTACCTTACAGATTCCAGCTACATGCCTGCCTTGTGATACTTTCTCATGGTCTTCTCAGGGTGTGGCCAATACACCCCCATTTTCTTCTTAACCGTTACTGTATCTGATTTTACCTTATCGCCTCCTAAAGGTTTTGTTTGAGATTGTCTTTGGCCACCATATTCCCATTAAGTACTTCGCACGATTTATGAAAGTCAGTAGCCTTATTGGTTAATGTCTTTAGTCACTTTCCAGGTCTTGCTTCCATACAGTAATACAGATTTAAATTTCAAGTTGAGTATTCTTAGCTTCGTTTTTATACAAATGTTGGGGGGGGATCTTCATATTAATCACAACTGTGCAAAAACTCCATTGGCTTTATTTATACAACTCACCACATCTCTAAATCCTGATTGACCATGCTTCCCAAGTAACCAGATTCCTCTACTCTTTTTATATCTATTCTGGCTAGTAATGTTATGTTGATTTATGCATATTTATTTGGTCCTATTGTTATTAATCTTTAAGCGTACTTCTTTAGCTTCTAAGTCATTCAGTTTGATTTCCATGTCCCAAAAAACTTTGTGCAGAAAGACTGAGATTATCTGCAAAATCCAGTTCTACCAATTGGTTATTTAATCCCAACTGAATGTCCCATTTTCCATTTGCTGCATTGAGATGTTTAATCTAGGGTTATAAACAAAATTAGTGATAGGAGACATCCTTGTCTCATTCCAGTTTTCACAGCAAATGTTTGAGACAGCTTTCCTACTGTTCTACTTGACAAGTATATCTTTTGTGAGATTCTGAACTTTTCCATAGCCTTCCACATTTTCGTTCAGTTACAGAATCAAAAGCCTTTTAAAAATCAAGAGTGATTAACAGGAAGGTGAAAGAGTCCTGTCACAGCAGAAGCATTCCACAGAAACAACCCGAGAAATTCAAGAAACCCAGAATGTTGCAACAGCATGTTGAACAAGCAAATACGTTCACCAAGGTAATCTATCAATGCTTTCATTTGATTTAGAAAGTACTTCGTAAGTTATATTCTATTAAAAGTTAGTATGTTCTGAAACTAATAAAATCAAACCAAAAACTTAAAAAATAAATAAAAAGCCACTATGATTAGAGCATATACCAGGATAAAAGCATGATAGGTCAGTGTAAAATGAGAGTAAAAGAAAACAGACAAAATGTCAAACGTAAAAATACAAAAGGACAAGGAGAATCTCCACATCTTATAACTCATATCCTACATGAAGCCCAAAGATCTGTCAAGGATGGTTCCTTCAAGGTCCGAAATCATCCAATCAAAAAAGATGAGAAAAACTGGGATTAACCTATGTGAACATGGCAGTGAATGAAGATGCGGAGTTGGTCGTCGTCATTGCCTTTTGTTTCTCCCTATTCTTAATGTTTTATTCAGCACATATTTCTATTATTGCTAGCTTCCTTAACTGTTCCCTAATACTGTGTGTTTTTCAGCTTATCCTGGTTATTTTCTGGGAACGCTGGAGCCACCCATGCTCATTCTGGTTTTGGCTGGATGCCCTTCCTGACGCCATCTGATTTTTTAGATGAAAATCTCAACCCAGGATCGACCAGGATTCGAGCCTCAGCCTTCCGGGTGGGAAGCCAGCGGCTAAGCCACAGAGCTAATCATGCCCCCCTAACTGTTCCCTAATACTAATTAATTGATTTGACTCATATACACAATAAAAAACAGATTAACAAACAAGTTACATTAGAAAATAAATTACATTTCTTGCAGTTACCAATTTCAAAGTTATCTCTCGGCGAGAACTATCCGTAGCTGGCTGTACTAAATGCTCTGCCAAATCTTGTTCTTTTACTTCCCATAATAGGTACATAATCATTAAAAACACTTTCAGTGCATGTTTCTCTGGCTTTGTATGTCGTAAAAATGCAACTTTTTTAATTTACCGAATTCTATATTTTTTATCTCGAAATTCAGGAATAACTTACACGACACACATGATTTCAATACCATATAATGGAATAGTGGTTTACAGGAAGACTTTCATGGTTAATTTAAGTTCCAGGGAGGAAGAGGAGAAGGAAGAGGAAGAGGAAGAGGAGGAGGAGGAGGAGGAGGAGGCCAACTTTAATCAAACTCTAATTTCAAAACCTTATATGTCCCACACATGTTTTCAATACTGTGCAGATTATTAAAAAAGTGGACTGTGTGGGGTCAAAGTTCTAAGAGGCACATAAAGGTATTCTCAAATATGTGGGAAATAATCAGGGGGTGGATAGTACGCCCCGAAACAACACAAAAAGTTCCTATGAACACACAGTATGCCCTATGGTCAATCATTTGAGAACAACACTTGTTTTAGTTATTATCTGAAATGGTGGGGATAGTTTGTGTTTGGGATTAAGCTTAGTTAGGTATCCGTTATAGACATTGTAGAATTTTGTCAGTGTACGTGTCCGACAATCTATGAGCTGGCATGTTCAGGTGTACATTCAGGCACATGGTGGACATTTTGAGGATGTCTTGTATTAGAATGCAGTATCCCAGCTGGCACATCATGGCAACAGCTACGCAACATGGCGTGTGCCAGGTAAGGTTTATACTAATATTTCCTTTACAAAGTTTGAAAGTCTAGCTATTTTTTTACCCAACTTACACAGATTACAGGTCAGAGCATGAAAATACAGGATGAACCTTCAAGTTATTTGCCGACTGACACATACATTCCAGATGTTTGAAGGGGCCCCAAAGGGGCCTACGTGAGCCGGAGGAAGAGGAGGCTATTTAAAGGCAACGCACACAACAACAACTTGCTTAGTTGATTTTAAGTGCCTAGGGAGACTGATTACCTTGGACTGAGTAAGGGTACTTCCCAATTTATGAATCTCATGTTTTTTGTTCCGTATTGACTTCAGTCTCTTTGACAATGAACATGCAATATATTTGAAACATCAGCAAGCTGTATGAAAGATACACAGAATGACAACATGGTTCAACCTCGAAGAACTAAATGATAAAACAATATTTCAATGATCCACTACTATTTCAACAATGCAAAGAAAGGGAACACTTATCAGGGGTCAAGGTTCAAGGCAAAACAATGAACATACCTTCTTATTCGAGTATTCTACTTCAGCCCATTTCATCTCCTTCTGATGAAGAGCATGATGGTTCACTTAGGCTTCTGACTATGAAGATAATGATATAATCTTCAACAATATTGACCATTAATAGACTATTTTTCCAGCTTTTGGGAGCTACCTTTGCTACTGCTTTGTGAAACAAATGTTGAACATCACTCATTTTAAAAGTCAGATTGTATTTTGCTACATGATTCTTGAACTTATGTCGTCAGAAGTAAATAATATTCATACCATGGTGGCAAGTCTTAACACCGTATATCCTGCATTCACTGCAAGTGTGTCTACTCTGTACCTAACATGTTTTTAAATTTTGTTTTACTAAATCGTAAAGTTTAATTTTGATCATCTCTTTGCCAAATGAAATATTGTGTGTAGTTAACCAAACACGCATATCACACTATTTAAGAGTTAGATGCTGGAGCCTTATCAATTTGTTTTTAATGATAAGAAGCACTGTCCATAATAATTGTACCAGGTGTACACTTTCCCCACCTATTTAAACTGTGCGCCTTCTCTACGGCCATCTATGCCAACGGACATGAACTTTAAAACTCCCCAAAACTTTCTTCTTCAACGGTGAGAGGGCTCTGCCGCCTATTTGCTAATGATACCTGGTGGGCAAAAAACCAACTAATTACCAGATACATTTTTGTTTTGGGAGTTGGTAAACCTTTTCTTTTGAGGATTGTTCTTTTTAATGTACCAAAGTTGTCAACACTTCAGCTGGTTCCTCCTCTATTGTAATCTACCTATCATATGCTCTCTAGCCAATCAAACTCAGGGTGTGTATGGAAATTCAGCCTATCAGCATATTGTAGTATAATTTAATCTGGAACTTTCCCCTACGGAACTACAGTATCTAAGGAGGGCATTTTACGGCCATCTTGTCTAAATTGCTCCAGGGTTTGAGAGTGCGACTAGATGGAGGCCATAGAGAGCTAGGGAGGCAGAGGCGCTGCCTGCTCGAAGAAGATCCAGCGATAAAAGGTAATGGCAGAATTTACCTAAACATGTGATCGTGCCTGCAGGTTGTTCGAGGGGAAGGTTTCAGCCATTTCTTAACAAAATTTGGTCTTTTGGGAGTTAAAATGTAGGACCTTCTGCGCAGTCTTCGGACTCTTTCTATTCCCTACTGGGAAATATTTTATGTAAGGGAGCACGAGTGGTGACCCTCAGCTGTCTCCTCTTCAACTTTCAAGTGGGGTGACTAAAGTTTCAACCTTCAAATTTTGAAAATCATGTCTCGGCTTTTAAATTTTCCACCTTTAGTCACCCTTTTTAGTATGGGATTAGCCTGTGTGTCATTAGGCCTTCAGCCCACTTAGGTTCTCTTCTTTCCTGAAATTTCTAAAAGGAATGCTGGCCTTTTGCCTCCTTGCATTTTGTTAATGGCCTGCAATGTGTAACCTTTTCTTTTTATTCTTAAGGCCTTGTAGTATGGGTAATTATGCCCCTGTGTATTCTTAATTATTCTTAGGGTAACTCTCTTTGTTTTGGTTCCCTTTGGGAACCGTAATTAATCTTATTGTGGAGCCTTGCAATTGATAAGCCCACCATGGGGCAACCACGTATGAACACTTTGAACCATATGGGTTGCCTAGTGTAATTGTGTCGAAAGCAACTGATTGCCTGTTCGAGGCTAGACTCTTGTATTTTGGAGCTGAGACTCCTATAAAATATACCTGTTTGAAGCACTTATGCTTTTTCACAACACTGTACCTGTCAGGAGCAATTAAGCTCTTTTGTATGTAATTTAATGACTGGGAGTTTTCCCCCAAGTTATTTTGTACCTGATTTATGACTTATAAGTCCAAGGCAATGTTAGAGCTAACGAGCTTCTTAACATTTTCAACTGTTCTTTGTTATACCATTAAATATCTCTCTCGCATTTTTTAGAAAGGAAAGAAATAAAATTTCCAATTTTGTTATACTAAAAGCTGCTCTAAGTAATCCCCTGTCCAGCCATTCAACCCGGGCACTTCCCATTCCTCTGTGAGCCATGGAATACCCGGAAAATAATAATCATTTTACATCCCACTAACTACATTTTTATGGCTTTTGGAGAAACAAGAGGTTCCAGAATTTTGTCCTGCAGGAGTTTTTATAGCGATATGCCAATAAATCTACTGACAAAGCTGAGCACCTCCAAATACCACCGAACTGAACCATGTCCACGATAACAGAATTTTCAGGAATATTCGGCGACAGCTGTTCTCGAAACTACAGTTCGAACCTATCTGAATCCATCTTTTTTGCGATGATGTTTTGAGGATCTGGAACAGAAGGTAAGCAGAGCATTTAGCATTCATCGCTCCCTAACTGCACTACAATAAGTCACTGTCCTTTTCCTAATATGATTTTAAATGGGGGTATTGAACCTTCACTCTCAAACCACATCTTTCTCTTTGTATGGTGAGCATTAACCCACATCTCATCTAGAAAAATTAAGATACATCTACTTTTTCTATACTATCTCCTTTGGTGCAAGAAACCATTTGGCATACAATATCAGATCTTTCCATTATGTATTTCTTTCCTCTCTCATTCCTTTAGTATTATAGTATTTTACAACTACACTAGAAGCCCAGAAAGATTCCTGGAAATTTATAAAGGGATTCACCATATCATACATATCTTAAGTACTTGTTATATAGCCAACCTTATACAATTCCAGAATGAATTGCACTGAGAATTCATTCTCTATTGAACCTATCAACATTTGTTTTCATAACAGGCTTCTTTACCTTTCTACTCTGTGTTTTAATTAATGAACCACATTCATCTGATAACTACAACTGCTTCAGAATATTCAAAACACTTTGCTTCAAAAGACCAGTTGCTGCAAGTGTTCTAACTATTATGTGACTCCCATATTCAATTTTCTTATTTCTCACAGCATTAAATTTTTCCTTAAAGTAACTGTAAATCTTCCCGATAATTAACCTTTCATTGAAACGAAAGGTTTCCTCCTCCCCCCCTCCCAAAAAAAAAACACCTACTCTAACATAAATTGTAACATTTACTAAGTGTATAATAATCAGTATGTCAAACTCCATGTCAAACATTGTAGTTTGGTTACTCAACTCCTATAACCTATAAACTAAATTCTTGGCAACCTTAAGTCTGTAACATTCCACTTTTAGCTGCACTTCATGACAACACACAGGGCACAACAGAGCAAGGTAAGTAAGTGGAGACTTGTCAACAGCGTGCAGGATCTGCCGCTGTGATCGATGGCTCCAAGACTGCGCCTTGAGTTCAAACCAGTGTAGAGGCAGGAAGTGCCCAAAATTATACCTTCTCAAGTATATGTGGCATTAACTTTGCAGTGGCTGGTGCATGTTGTTTTTCGTCATTCAAACTCTCATACATAAAAATATACTTTTATAAGGTTTTAACATTTTAAATAACCATCACATTATCAATTCAATATCATCTTACATTTCCCTTAAACTGAAGTCAGTAGTATATGAATGTTTGGTTTCCTCTCCGTTTTATTACTTTATTATGTTGGCATAGGGAGTATCAAGCAGTAAGTACTGAATGACATTCCTAAAGCCACAGTATTTACGGAAGATTTTTACATTTAAAATGAGCATGTAGTGTTGCCCGTTTATCAACGATAATTCTCATGTCAACAAATATCTATTTTGATCAAAAATAAGTACCACTGATTGACACCAATCTTTGATTTGGATATAAATACTGTAAATATGGTTGTAACTGACAAATCTACAGCGCACAGCAATTAACCTTCTACTACATCCTTCCTTTTCCCAGCAAATATTGTTGCTAGTACTAAAATAAATATATTTACACAGATGAAATGCAAATATAACTAATAATAAATATTGGACTTCGAATCATCTAAGCGCCAATGCTTTGGATCACAGACAAAAACGTTTATCATACAACAAGAAACATTTTGCTCTATACCAGTTACTGAACACTATTTGCAAATAACAGTATTAACTGAAAAATATTTGACATATTACTCAGTAGAATAGTGCATTAATCAATTTAGCATAGAAGTGTTTAATTTATTAAAGTGGTAAAAACTCTTTTATATGCCATTCCAAATTTCAACAAAATTCTTCCTGAAATCGGTAGAAACTAAAACGACAATGTTTCAAACTAAGGAAAAAAAAAAAGATATAACCATGCTAATTTCAGTTACTATGCAGTTGAAATTTGTCTTAAACATTACTGTGAAAGTTATTTTATGATCTAAAAAGCAGATCATGAGACAGATTTTTGAATCAATCAATCAATCAATCAATCAATCAATCAATCAATCAATCAATCAATCAATCAATCAATCAATCAATCAATCAATCAATCAATCAATCAATCAAATTTATTGTATGGCTTTTAGTGCTGGGAATGTGTGAGGGGGATGTTCAGCTTGTCTAGGGCAGGCCTTTCTACTTGACACCCATGGGCGACCTGCACACATGGATGAGGTGTGGTGATAATGAGGTAGGGAGAGGGTGAAAACCATATCAGCACATAACCTTCTCCTGTCGAAAATCACCAAGGGGTCTGTTCAAGGCTTAACATCCACACCCGAACAGTTTTGTATGCCCTCACTACCAAGGATCACTGTGGAGAGGTTCCAATTGAATCCAGGCTTTTGGCATGCAATCTAATGATTAGAAATTTTATACCACCACCTCTCCTACCCTGCCAGCGAACGTCGTGATGAAGCAATCCTTTTCCAACATCAGGACTTGAATAGGCTAAACACTATGTTAGACCACATAGACTTCACGTCTTAATCATGGACACCAGGCGGAATACATTAAGTAAATCATAGAGAAGGAATATTTTCTTCCTTATGTAGTAATGACATCAACAACTTGTCTCTATCTGGATTAAAGAAGAACTACCAGAACACTGGACAAGCCCTCATTCACCCACTCCACAAAAAAGGAGACAAAACCAACCCTAATAACTACAGGGGAATCTCGCTTCTGGACATAACATACAAAATATTTTCAATAATCATCCTTAATAGGATAAGTTTACAACTTGAGAAAGAACTAGGAGAATATCAAGGTGGTTTCAGATCCTGGAGGAGCTGTCCTGATCAGATCATTAGTCTTAGGTAGATAATGGACTATAACAGGAGAAGAAACAGAGATATGGTGATAACATTTGTAGATTTCAAGAAAGCTTATGATAGGATCCATAGAGAATCTGTTTAAAATTTTAAGACACCTTGAACTACATCCCAAATTAATAAACATGATAAAATTGACTCTCACTAACACCAAATCAAAAGTGAAGTTTAGGGGTGAAACATCAGAGACATTTGAAATTAAAACTGGACTACGGCAGGGAGATGGGCTCTCACCACTATTATTTACGGTAATTGTGCCCTAGAAATGATAATGAGGGAATGGTTTAGGAAATGTCCCCCCAAAATAAAGATTGGTCGGAAAATCAAAACAAATTGCCTGGGTTTCGCTGACGATTTAGCATTACTAGCAGTGGGTATAAAAGATGCAAAAACCCAGATATCAGAACTTCAAAAAATTGCAAATAAAATTGGCCTCAAAATATCATTTGAAAAAACAGAAATTATGCCCCAAAAACGAACACAACTGAAAGAAGTTATCATAGATGGTAATAAAATCAAAATAACAACTCAATTTAAATACCTTGGAGAAGTAATAACACATAACCTAAATGATAAAATCTCAATCCAAACAAGAACAAATAGATTAGCTAAAGCACAAAAATTAACATGGGATATCTACAACAAGAAATGTCTATCAATAAATGCAAAAATAAAACACTACAACAGAGTTATAAAAACAGAAGCTACATATGCATCAGAAACACTTTTTCACCTGAATAAACAAAGACTGACAGACTTCAGAAAATTGAAAGGAGGATTGGAAGAACCTGCATCAACAAAAAATAACAGAAAGATGGACAGTGGCAGATAATATTTAACAAAGTCATGTACAAAGAGCTAGAACCCATTACAGATACTATGCATAAGAGGAGACTGGGATCCTTTGGACATATCATGAGGATGCAGGATTCCAGACTTCTGAAACAACTAGTACAACACAATCTCGTCTCAAAAAATACCACAACAGGATGTAAATGGATCAGAGAAGTAAGAGAGGATCTGAAGGAAACAGGCCTTACAACAGAAGATACCACAAATAAGATAAAATTGAATACAAAACTCAAAAATACAAACCTCTGCTTTACTCTTACACGAAACAAACCAACAACACACACATTTTGAACTGAGGAAAGGGCACGAAGATCGGAGCTCTGAAGAAGTACTGGGAGGACCGCAAAGCCCGCACAATCCCTTCAAAGAGACCTGAACGATGGACTGACTAAAGTGATCCCATGTGGTCTTAGAAGAAGAAGAAGAAGAAGAAGAAGAAGAACGCCCTTACTAGCGAAGAAACATCTTTGAAAGAAGACAGGAGGACAATGGGTCCACAAAATTCAGCAATATCTTAAAGCAGTTGGACACGAGATAGCAAATGTAGAGAACAAAAATAACACCAACACCATTCTTAAGACTCACAAATTTTCAGCAGAAATGACCCATCGTAGGGCTACAGCGATTCCAGATGAACTGAGAAAATTACGATCGGAACAAATGCGAAGTTCTGGGCACATCACAAGAACCAATCAGTACAACCTTCATAGAGAAAGTGAACATGGAACAACTAACTGGTTCAATGTGGCCAATAAAGTCGATGATGATAATAATAATAATAATAATGAACATAATTCTTAATTAATGTCCATTATTATACTGAAGATTTTATTTAGGTACGTTACCAATATGATCTTTTCAAATTTATTACAATGCAGCTTACTGGTAATACAAAGACTAGATGCTCTTCTGAACCCAAAGATTTTATATAAAGCCTATTCATACTCTAGAAGTGTACTGCTGCACAAAAGTGAATTAGAACAGTTTTCATCCAAAGCAACAGATTATTATTATTATTATTATTATTACAGCTCAACAGCTTATTACGGGTGATATCTAATTTCAATTCTTTCACAACTAATAGTGTACACCCATTTGCAAATAAGATCAGCTCTCTGATACATTTAAAAGTTTTACTTATACATGAGAACAAACCTGTTACAGTTACAGTATGCAACACTGTCATTACTGTACAAAGCCACCTGGAAAATATCCCAGAAGAGACTTTGATAAATTCATGTAACAAAAGTCTTAGCGAGGAAAAGGCTTTTATGTAATTATACAGTACACTGACACAAATTTATCATGAAAATATTTGTATCTATATAAAGAAGATATGTGTTTTACTTTCCAGACAGTCTTCTTGATAGGACAACAAAAACAAATGTGTACCGCTTCAATTATGTACCTTTACTGATTTTCACCCATCAGTCACATGAAATTACCTGTTATGGTACAAATGGTATTCAGAGTAAGCCGAGCAATATGGCCCTGAGAATGTTGGCATGCTGAACACTTGGCATGCCAATATCTGCAGTAGTCTTAGCAAGCTGAATTTGAAAATTAGCTGTATGTGCTACAAGGAATTCACTTAAAAGCCACATTAACATAGAATCCTCTCTTGAGACCACTATGGTCAGATATGTATTCAAAGTTAGCTATTTGTACAGCCATTGCTTTAAGGTGCAATTCCTTACATGAAGACAACAGAAAGCTGAGAGTTCTTGACAATCACAAATATGTTTCAGACACCTGGTAAAGAACTGTATTTTTATAGATAGAAAATCCAATACTGATGAAGTACAGGAGCAATGTACACAAGTGAGTATGTTCCACATCACAGCTGAAAATATTATGAATTAGAGCATACCTTCTTTTCTAGCAGTCATTTCTAAACAACAGGAATAAGTTGAAAATATTGAACTTCATCACGATTTGGGCATGTTTTTCATTAATATTTAGTTGTGAGATAATACCACAAGGAAAATAAAAAAGCCAACAAATCCTAGGACCCAATATACAGCGAAGAAGACTGTATTAACTATCATAACCATTTATAAATTAAAATACAATGTACAAAGAGTGAAACTTAAAAATAGGAATAATGTGTACTGTTTGCTACTCTAGGAAAATAGTTATCGCCTCTATACAGATTTGGGTGAGTTTCAAAGGTGACCGATATTCCATCTAATTTGTACAGAGATATACTTGAATAAAAAAAATTACAGTAATAAAAGGAGAATTGGACAACAAGCTGATCACAATAATCCTTAATAGAACACAGTAAGGAAATCGTGTGCCCCACTGACATGAGCCATCAAAACACAAACTGCATACTGCAAATTCTTTCATGGTAATATGGCACTAGTGGTTCTAAAGAAAGAAAAAGATATACAAAATATGCAGGCTATGTTAATGAGACTCATATAAATAGTCCATTCTGCAAAGAGAAACAGTGTATTCTCAATTCCACCCCATGAATTTCATTCAGCTATGATGTATAAATCATGAGAAAGTACGAGTTATTTTATTTGCATGTCCAACATAATATTGTTACTTTTAAGAGCATAACAAGTTATTGCTGGAAACCAATAGTAGCTCTGAATTTCGTACGAGCCAATCATTTCCTTACATTAGCAAGAGCCATGAAGAATGACAACAAGTTCTTCACACAATTCCAGTAGCCACTTAAGAAGCACACCTTGAAGAAAAAACAACAGAGCTCCCACAGATGAAAGCATGAAAAGGTTAGTCAAAATCAATTTTTCTACCATTTAATGGCTTCTTCCAGAATCACTTTACATATATTCTTTTAGAAATCACTTTACATATATTCTTTTAGAAATCAATTCCATAGTTTCCAAAGAATACAAAAATAGTGATTTTGAAGATATTTCAATGAGCTTGAATTAAATTCTGACTTCTATTAAAGATATCTGGAAAATAATTCTGCAAGCTATTGTTCAAACAACACATCTACTTAATAACAAAAGAAAATAGAGCAACAATTGCTAAAAAATATTATACCCACAAAAAAAAAAAAAAGCTGATAATAACTATGAGATGATATACTTCTTGCATGAAAGAACTATTACTTTCACAGAGTTAAGGAAAAGAGAAAGGTATGTCTGACGAGTAGAAAATTAGCAGTTTAAAACTAAGAGATAAAATATGTCAAAATAACTGTTCCAATGTAGATTCCATTTTAAAGCAATTTGGAGAAATATACTCAATAAGGAATAGAATACAAACAATAATAAGTAATACAATGATATTTTCATAAGATTGGCAGTTTTCTTTGGATTATGAGCTGCTTTACAATAGTAATCTATTTCCTGCATGTAACAAAATATTGCATCTCTTTCTTTAAATATAAAATACATGGGATGTTCTTAATTTGAGTGAACTAAACAAATTTCTATTCACATGTCATAGAAATGTTAGCTCTGGAGTGCTTCTGAAACTACAAGTAAAAAAGAAGTACATTTATATAATTCATAAATACTAAATGAATAAATAAATGGGCTTAATAAATGTGCAGTATAAATAACGTATAAAGTGGCCTGAACGTTCTTTCGACAATAAAATTCTAATGAACAAGTACTCTAGTGCATATAAACTCTGGTATTAAATAATAGTTTAATCCACTTAAAGTCATTAAAAAGTCTTAAAGCACATTCCACCTGTAACCATATAAACAAATTCATCTGCTATTTGATGAAGATTGGATATATAATGTGCTAGAAATAAAAAATGCACTGCTAATAAAAGCAGGAAAGATCTTGAGAAATGGTTGATAAAATAATAAATATAAGGAAAACTAAGTGTGTGGAATGGAAACACTGCTCCAAGGAGATTATAAGTCTGTTATAGGAGTAACTGCTGCCGCAGCTAACTCCAAGTCTTTGTTCTCGTTCAGTTCTTCACCTCTTAATGGCACATCTACATCTTTCTTGGATGGCCCCAAAATGACTGTAAAAAAACACCATAATCTTAAAATCATAAATAATTAAAGAAATTACCAAATGTTTATGGCAAATAACAATTACAATGTTAAGTAATGAATAGCTTAAACAGAAGAACAACATTTCAATAATGACATAAAACAATGCTTAAGAAAACTTAAAAGTCTGCAAAGTGCAATCTTTAACAGAAGAGGGATACCCAAGCCCACTTTATAGTGGAAGCCATTTCTTTTCACTCAATACATAACCGTTAGGTTCTTCAGTTTGTCAAAACTAATTTATAACTTTAAAAATTAGAAAATACCAGAAAAAATAAAACAAAAACAGATTAAAACTCAAAAAGAAATAATTTAATTAAAATGAAATGAATGTTTCATTCTTGAAAGATCATCATCAGATTCTATTAACACACAATTTAGAGTGAACATAATTTTGAGTAGCTCCTACTCAAAGTAGTGTGTGTCCTAAGTGAACCAGTGAGGAGTACTTCATTAACCTGTTAAGTGCTGAGTTACCAGTTGACTGTTTGGTATCTCAGTGCTGAGTTTTTTCATTGATACGTTAAAAAAAAATTGTAGAAGCATCAATTTTTAACTTATCAGTGGGTTTATTAGCTTAGAATGGTTATAAATGTTGGTTCTTTGTAAATCTGAATGCAAATGGAAAATCCTACACTTATGTTCAATATTATTTTGAGAGAAAACAAAATTACAATTTTATTTATACAAAGTAAAGAGCCCAAAATAAAAATATTTCCTAAAATCTGTAGGCAACTAATACATGTAACTCAGTACAAGTACAGAAGTTGATATTTTAAAATACTTTCTAAACCTGGAATGTGGTGACAGCTCAATGTTTTCCACCACTTGTTTGTGATAGGTACATATTTATTTCAACAACAACCAGCTGAACCAACTCCACTGGCAGAATAGTTTTTAAAAATCAATGATTTTGGGGTTGTCATCAAACACTTCTTGGCTTCAGAGTCTGTCACAGTTACTTGAAAGTCTGGTGGAGGAAAGTCATCCGTCCGCCACGAAAATACTGATGAAATAGCTTTTGAACTCACCATGTTTTTCTTCCTTTGTTTACAAGGAGGCTCTGTTTCTTTCTCAGTTACAATATTTTCAGCATTCTCTGTATCGCTTTCTCTATCACACTCACTTAACAATTCATTAAAATAATGTTCTTTATCATCACTTTCCGCTGTGGTTAATAACTAAAAAGATTCTTTGATCCGAAATAACATCGCTGCGAGGGCAACTAGCTTGTTGTTCCGCCATACTTGTTTACATCACAGATGAGCTCCACAGACGTCTACAAAAAGCTCTGTGAGTTACTTCCCAAAGCTAAAAGCAGTAATCAATTAGCTCTACATAATGCCCAACAGATGGCAGAACATTGCAGAGATCGAATCGGCACTCGAGAGTGAGCCGGGAAATTCAAAAGAATTGCACCGTATACAGATGGGTGTAGCAGTGCTGGATCGGCCGCAACAGCCCGTCTATAAGCGAGCATAGCACTCATCGTGTTAATAAATGATACACGCTTACTGTATTCTCCGTATCAATATTTCGTCTCCTGTCCATCATGTCAATGAGTTGTTCTGTCTTTCCAGTTAGTAATAAAATGTTCATAGTTCTCATTCTCACTTTTCTCCTCTTACAGGTCTGTGTCTTCAGATCCATGTAGGCAGTCATATCCACCTGGTCTGCTTGAAGGTTTCTATCTGTTAATACTTCTATTCTGAAGTTTGCTCTATCACTGAAAGAGGGTTAAATTATATGAGTATATAAAAACAAATTTATCTAATTACCATATTTCCTTGTGTAACAGACCCCACCCCGGCTTTACGAGGCACAGAAAATGAAAAAATTAAAGCGTGCATGTAAGATCACCCTAACGTAATTCGTCGAGAGAACAATAATTCTGCTTCGTAGCAGGTACGGCCACGATACAGCTCCAATGATACACAAATAAGTGTATAATGTAGTTCAGAAATGTCTGTTTCTGTAGCATACTGCAGCTCTGGTGACATCACATAAGTAGGCGAGCACTTTCGTGTGGCTGACCCATGCATTATAAGCACACTCTTGTGATAAGTCTGCGTTTTGTAATTAAGAATGTCTGGCTCTGCAGTACAACGGTTGGCACAATTAGCTGCCGTTCTCAGCGCTCTAGTTCAATTTCTGGTACTGCCAGAGATGTAAGAATAGCAGGAAAGTAAGGAAAGTAGATATGCGGTAATATGGTACATGCAGCTCACCTCTACTGGGGGCATGCCTGAAAAAAGCTGCACCACCTCAGGATGAGAACACGGGTTTACTTTACTTAAGAAATATTCACAGATGTTGCTATTAATCGTTTAATATCTTGTAAGACAGGCCAATATGGGTAATTTTTGGAGAAGTAGGATTAAAACTCAATGGTATCAATCCAATCCTAACGATTGTTTTACTTGTCATTGTACCTAACAAAACATACTATGCGTTAATAAAAACATGGAGACAATGAACAGATGAAATTAAATATTATGATAGTAAAATTCATTACCTCCACATCTTTAGATATCCATAAATATGGCGAGCTTCCCTGTGATTTATTTTTTCATCATGGAACTTCTGGCATTATCAGAGCGCTTTGAGATAGCATACCTAATACTGTCAGGTCAGGATCATCCTCCTACCATATATGACAGACGGTACTACCTGCGACCACCTTCAATGTCGCCACTGAGGGAGGTACAGGTGACGAGAAGTGGAAGGAGAGTAAAATTTCCTGAGAAACTGAACCTTTGAGCATAGTTGATTGTTGCTTCGTGCAACAATCAAGGGGGGAGGATGTGAGAAACCAGTAATATGTGTTTTTTGTGTTGTTTACTTCCTTGAACTTGGTTATGGACTCTTTGGAAATGGAGAACTCTGGGAGTGTGTAAAAAGAAAATGGTGTGATTGTTTGTGGTTTGTAGATGTCTGGAGAATTAAATCTCGTGTGAAAGTATGTTCTGTGTTTTGAACTGTGTTTACATGTATAGATGACGTTCTGTAGTTTTTTAATGTTGGTGCAAGGATCTGTGACACGGGTAGTGCGCGAGTGTCTAACCCAACATTTAATCGGGCAAGGGTCAAGCGACTATTACCAAACATGACACCCGAAGGGAGTGACTTAATTAAAATATCACATATTTATTATTATCATTATGGTACTGGTTTTGGCACCATCCTGTGCCACCATCAGCCAAGGAAAATCGCAAGTTTTTTTTTAGGCAATTACATGAAATCTTTGTACAGTATAGGAACACATACAGAGCATGCTATCCTATGTTGTGAAGTTTTATAATTATGTATATACATTAAAATCTATGTGATTCAAATACAAAGACCGATTAATCTTTGTGGGATGTTAGACGTCATAAAACACAACACTTTCTTGTACGTCAAAAAAATTTTACAGGTAAAATATACGTTGAATGGCCTTGAAGAGTACAAAGTGTTCCTTTAAAAAAAAAATCTGTCTTTAGACACTTTCTAACATACTGAACTAACTACAGATTTCTAGAGCACTGTTCTTTTTTATGTGATTGGAATACCTAATCATTGTTCATATTAATGTGAAACAGTTCCTCATAATATGTAATCCAGAAAATTCTATAATATACAGATTTTTCTTCTGTTAGAATGTCACAGTCTTTGTGTAGCTATTCTATAACACCTCATTCTTGATATGTTTTAAGCATAAGCTCTGCATTTTAGAGTTGATCGACAATTAATGTAAGGCTGAGGCCATGCGCTGATAGAAGAGATCTTGAGAATTTCAATTATCAGGTGGATTTTAACAAGTTAATAGGGATTTCAAACCAACATGAACCTAAAAATAGAGAACGAATTTATGAATTTTAAGTTAGATTTCCAAATTCACAGAAAGCGATTTGTGAAAAGAAAAAGAATAGTAAGGAATGAAACTCACCTCTAACACGAAGTGGCCAAGAGTAGTGTATGCGAGGAACTGAATGGAAAGTGTCAAGCGACAGCCCGCATGCATCAGCTGTTAGGCGGAGCGTGTTAGGTAGGGGGAGGGGAAGTTGCGGTAGCAGGAGAATGTAGGTCAGGAGGGCATGGATTCTGCTGGGGGTAGGTAAGCCAGTGTGTTGCATATTGTTTTGTGAACTAATTTATTTTTAGGTATTTTAAAATTATTTATCACCGAAATAAGTGTATCAAATAAAATAGTGGGTTTCTCAGACAAATCATTGAGATTGTAGTTGGGATTGTAATACTGATCTAATATAATAAAACATTGCTCCGTAAGGTCTAATAATAGGCCTTTGTTCATTGTTTCAATGATGTCCAAATCATTATTGATGCCATGAAAACCATGTTTATATTCTTGTATATGCTGATCTATTGCTGAAAATCTCCTCTACCTAATAGCATTGACATGCTCGTTGTATCTAATATTGAACGATCTCCCTGTTTGTCTGATGTATACACTGGAGCAGTGCCGAGTTCTTTCTTTAGTTCTGTTTTAGACATAGGTAGATTAAAGCCTAGATGTATTAGACTATTATAGGTAGCTCTTTTATGGCTAGGAGGATGCACGGAATCTTGCTTGATCGTCGTAGCTGTGTGTGTGTTGGTTTCCTATAAATTTTAGATTTAAAAGAAAATGGAAGTCTAGTGATGATTAAATCTAAAAAATTTAGGGTCTTATTAGTTTCGGATTCTATTGTGAACTTGATATCTGTATCGATATTAAGGTGCGTTAGGGTGGTAGGTGCGTCAGTAATACATTGGTCCATGATTATAAAAGTATCGTCTACAAATCTAGACCATAGGACTATATTGTTAAATATCTTGTCTTTTTCAATTTTTGTATATTCTAGGAAATCTAAGTATATATTAGCTAGAATGCCTGATGCCGGTGAACCCATGGCCAATCCATCTTGTTTATATATTACTTTATTGAACGTGAAATAGTTATTATTGGTTAGAAGCTTCAAAATGGGCATAAAATCGTTTATTTCGAGTCGGCTGAGCCGGCTATGAGTACGCAGGTTTTTTAAAACAATTGGTATGACTTTTTCAGGTTTAATATTTGCATACATAATGTCGAATGAGTGCATTGTATGATACGGTTGTAAAGGAACACTTTGTACCCTTCAAGGCCATTCACATATTTTAGCTGTAATTTTTTTTTGACATACAAGAAAGTGTTGTTTTATGACGTGTCTAACATTCCACAAAGATTAATCGGTCTTTGTATTTTAATCACATAGATTTTAATGTATATACAAAATTGTAAAACTTCACAACATAGGATAGCATGCTCTGTATGTGTTCCTACACTGTACAAAGATTTCATGTAATTACCTAAAAAACCTTTTATCCTTAATCAACATTGTAAATTTCGATTCAAAACAGACCATAATGAAATTCTTGGCATAAAAAAAAAAAAAAAACCGAAGGGAGGACGAATGGCTACGAGCGGAGGAACCGTCCCTTTGGATGCCAGGTGAAGCCTTTGTGTAGGAAATGACATAAATTCACTGGAAAGGAGAACATGGTCGATGGTTTAGATGATGGAAGAGGACCCCAGTCCCAACCGTAGATAAAATACAAGAGCTTTCTCCTGTCAGCAACATCTGTACTTAAGAGAAGAGGTTGCAAAAGGCATCCGTACTCCTGAGGAGCGACCTAAAGTTACACCTGGCAGCAGGTATAAAATGTGTCTGGGAGTGGTGACCCCACCGTAATAATAGCCTATATTTATGATATGGCACTTCGGAAAAGATTAGGTCGTATCCTGCTGCAAGTGACATGCAGTTCCTTGGGCACTGGGGAAACTGTGAAAAATGGGCGACCAGTAGCCATCATCATGAAGGTGGGCATCAACATTATGAATCTGACAGGAAAGGTAGAAGTGATGGATTTTATGGAGAAAGAGGGTATACAAAAGATAGGGGTGAGTGAAGTTAAATGGAAAAGGGAAAGGAAAGAAGAGAATGAGGAAAGGATATACACTATACTGGAGTGGTGGCAGAGAGGAAAAAAAAAATACTGAGTTGGCCTCAATCTCAAAGCAGCTGGAAGAGTATGTGGATATGGTAGAGTACATCAGCAGCAGGATAATAAAATTTAGACTGAGAATGAGGAATGAAGTGAAAGACTTTACGCAAGTGTACGCACCACAGACAGGAAACAAAGAGAAAGATATTGAGGATTCCTGGAGAAACTACAAAAGGAGATAACTAATGTGGAAATGAAGGACAAGGAAAAGAAGTAGTAATTGGACATATGGATATGTAAAAAAAGAATGAAATGATTATGGGGCAACACATGGTTTTGGAAGAAAAACAGCAGAAAAATTACAAGATATGGCTGGGGTGACAGAAGAATAAAATCAGTAACTGATTACTTTCTGGTGGAAAGGACAAATCGCAGACAGGTGATGGATGTAACAGCTTTACCAGCAAAAACATTCAATGGAAATCATAGAGTTGTGATAGCGAAACTGATAGTGGAGAAAATGGAAAAATGAAAGGAGATAAGAGATAGTAAAATATAAGTGTGGAAATTAAAAAATAAGAATGTACAGGAAGAATTTCTGGAGACAAATTCCAGTTACTGAAGTAGGAAATTTGGAAGATGAATGGTCCAACTTCAAAAGGGCATTTGTAAGCGGGGCAGAGAGGGCCTGTGGTAGAACATCAATGAAAGGAAAAGACACCGTGGTGGAATGAGAAGGTGAGAGAAGCAGCAAAAGAAAAGACAGAATGGTAACAATGGAATTTTTTCTTTGAATTTTGAATTTTTTCTTATTTCAATGTACATAATTTTGAGCCTACAATTTCAGGAAAAAATAGTAAAAAATACATTTTCTTTGCCATTCTCATGAAAAACAACCTGCACAATCATGCTAGTTAGGATTTGAGTAAATTTCTTTGCTGAATGACACATGTTGAGCATATGGAATTCTGTAATTGGACGATTTTATTTACAATGAATCCAATTTATGAAGTAAAATAGGTTACAAAACATCAATATAGGACTAAACAAAATATTCTTTGAAAAGTAGTCTTGGGTTCAGTGCCGGTTGGGGACTCTGTGATTGAGGTGTAGATAAATGATTAGTTGTAGTAGTGGAATTACAGTATTATCAGTAGAATCCTTCTTTCCTGTGAGTTCTTCCTCAATATCGGCACCATGATGAGAATCATCAGAATTATTGCCTATGTGTGAAGATATGGGTTCAAGTACCCTCATCCTCATCACCACCACCACCACCACCACCTTTGTGACGTTGGTGACGAATATTAGCTCTCCCCAACCATATTTCGAATACTGCATTTGTGTTTTTTTTTTAAATTGTGTCATTCAGAATTATTTCAGTCTTGTATTTTACAAGTACCTTCTATGTGGCCTTGCCCAATTTATTTGGTACCATCTCCGTCATTGTCACCATGAAATTATTTTACCTTAACGTTCTCTCTGAACCCTTATTATCTTGGTCTGGTACGATTCCGCGCCGTAGGTTGTAGTTTCTTATTGAGAGCGAGTCTCTGAATTTCTCTCTCTCCGTGCGGTGGGCCATGCTCTTTATTGGTGTGGTCCGCCATGAGTAATCCTTGGAGTACGATGGAGGCAAGACGTGTTTCGTTCCCTCTCCTGGGTCGTTTTCCGATCCACTACGTAGATAAAGGATAACAGTGTTTCTACATAAGGACTTGTCCTTAGTGCTGATCTATCAACTTTGGGAACGTCTTCCTTTTATTATAAATTTGTAACTTCAAGTATATTTCATTTATGTGAGTAACGGATAGTAGTACACTTCTCCAACTCCAATAAAGCAAGTAAGTCTTTTCTTCATTTCTGTCTTGGATCTGCTTCCTGCTGCGTGAAGAAGTATGAGTGAAATTCTTTCATCTTGAGTATCGTCGTCGGTCTTGGATTTATTATGTCGTCCAGCTTTTTTTTTTTTAGGTTACCTTAGGTTTTTCTGAATTGGGTTTCCAAACGGTATCAAGTTATACATGGGATCCGTTGGGTGAAAAGGAAGTGTAATTAATTAAAAACCAATTTATTTGACAATACTAATGAGTAACTATGAAACATCTCTGTGTATAATCCTTAAACTACGCGAGATTTCACTTGGGTACCAGTCTCTTTATTCGTTTTAATTTCTTGTTTACCTCTGTTTCTGCTCATTTAATTTTGACTGTGTTTTGGTAATCTTTCCCTTTCCCTTCGTATTTTGGTTGGTCCTGTGTGTTATTTGGGTTCATGTTTTCGGGGTTGCCAAGGACTCTTGGCGTGTTTGTCACCATGGCAACTGGTCACGGTTGTGATTGTGTTTGTTGTTGTTTGGTGGCGTTCGGCTTCTCTTAATTATGCATGTGAGTTTTGGTCCGTTTCTTGGGGACTTTTCATTTGTTTTCCATACTTTATGTAATTTTATGTATTCCCCTTTTATTCATCCTTATATTTTTCTGGCCTTCTGCCGGTTTATGTCTGCTATTTTCTCATCCGCGTTGCATGTACTGGGGGCCGTGTGAAATCTCCGTGGTGATTAGCCTAAGTGTTTTCGGTGTAATGAAAATATTGATAAGTTAAAGAAATGTTGTGAAAAGAAATACTTATTGAAGACGCAATGCATAAAACATGTTAATATTTCACACGTAGTTGGATTGGTTTGAAGTTATACAAAATGTATCAGGTAATTTTATTTTTCCGTCCGGACGGCACGTTAAGTTTTTCCTTTCTAAACTTATTTGTAACCCAGTTTGGGTGGTTTTAATTTTGGACGCTTCCCTGATAGTGATGGCTTAATTCATTTATTCTTTAAAATAAATAAATATGTAAGTTATGTTCATTATGAAAAACTTGCCCTCTTTATTGTAGATTAGAAATTTTACTGCCGTACCAACATTTATTTTGATTCATGGTCTCTGGGTAACGGATTGTTCAACTAAGGTTGTGGTATGCTTTGGTGGTAATGAATTATTTTGCTACTGTCTTTAATTTTCTTGTCCCTGTTTGACTTCTACTGCTGACTGTCGGTAAGGCGGTAGAGTTAATTGGTAGCAGCTCTGTGGTTATTTTGTTTGGGTGTTGTGGGATTAATGTAGGTTTGTTGCATCCTCACTTTTGTAATCTGGTCTGTTGGGGGTGTCTGTGCTGATAGTTTATTATTTTGAGTGCCTACTGCTCTTATCTGCTGTAGGTTGATTGCACCCTTCCTTGGTTTTATTTTAATGGTAGGGTATTAAGTTGTTGAAAGACTATCTGTGGCAAAAACAAAACAAATAATGTGATATAAAATTGTAAAAAAGAGTGCAGTGATCTTGTCTAATATCTTATTTGTTTGTTTCATGTATCTGCCATTTGGAGTCCCCTGTTTCACTTCATCTGTATTTTTACTGAGCTGTATGATTATCCAATGTGCTGATTATGATTTTGAAACACTTCTGGTAACTGTGTGGTGCTCGCAGCCTCTCTGCTTGGATGTTTTGAGGTGACCTGTAAATTTTCTTCCTTATTCTCGGCGGATTTGGTGAGTGATTGCATTTAATTATTTATCCTGGGTTGGTGGAAGTTGTAATTATTGAACAACTTGTAGTTGAGTATGACTTGGTTGACTCAGAGTTACATGTGTACTACCGTTGGCTACATGTGCTGTATTATGTGTACTGGCTGTCAACCTTGTATTTTTACTGCCTTCCTGCGTACTGTGGTTGCGATTTTGGTGTGGATTAATTTGGTTTTATCTGGAAGAGCTTTTCTGATCTTTACTTTTAAGAGCAGTAGGCTTGGTTGCTGGTTGGTGAGTGATAGTGTATCACCTGGGAGCATTTTATTGTGTTATTAGTTCTGGCTTTGCTTTTGGCTCCCAGACTTAATGTTGTTATTTATCATTACTATCATATTTCCGGTATTGTGCTTCGGTGGTGTACATGCTAATCGTTAATTTATCTTCTTCTAAATTATATTTTCAACTGCGTTAGCTCTGGTGTGTGATGCCGATTAATAAGTTAACCTAACCTCTAGGCATGTCCAATTATGGCTAATTATATGTGTAAAAGGTTATGTGCTGAAGTATACGGTGATATGTTATGCCCTATCATTGTTGTGAACTAAGACCTGGTATTTTGGCGTTGATGGTTGTATGTGCCTTCCATTTAATTGGTGCTGTGTGGATATATTTATTTGCCCTTACTAACTTATGGCTAACCTCTGTCGTTTTCATGCCAGTAACTGTCCCTTACGTTGTTAATAGCTGATAATCTGGTGAGCAACATCATGGTATTTTGAAACTTATCAAGCGTGTAACGCTTCTGTGCACCTCGTTTACTTTGGAAATTGCTTAACCTTATCTGTATTATTATTATTATTATGATTTCCTTAATTTTGATTTAAGTTACTACCATTCTGTAGTGTAGTGAGCTTGCAGTGTGCCGTTATATATCCATCCTTGTATGATCATGACTGGGTTATTTCACCAATTTTTAGTAACTTGTTCTCTTCCTTGTGTGGAATTTGGTGTATTGAAAATTTTTTTTTTAATATTGTGGGACTCAATCATTACTGAGCTTCTGTGTGCTTGTTCTTTGGCTGGGTAGTGTGCGTGGTCTGTATGCAAGTCATCTCATTTCATCATCCTACCTGTGTATATGTGTGTGTGTATGCTTGGTCTTGGTTAATGATTTGAGCTATCCTCTGTGTCATCTGTTTATCTGGCTGTCATCGGTTATGGTTGGGCCATGTTGGCCGGTATTGGGTTGGAATAACTAGATGGCCTTGTGCCTGAGCTGTTATAGTTTTAACTGGTTTTTCCCTTCCTGATTATTGGTCGGACGGGTTTAGCTATTTCTGGTGTGTCGTGAACCATTTTCCTCGTGTAACCTATCAACTAGTTGAAGTACATTTATCTGGTGTCTGGGCCACTTCAAGTTTTCCTACGCGTGACTTGTCTTGCTGTGTATTAATTAATCTAATTGACCTTTTCTGAACTACTGCTTGGGTTTTCATCCTGCTGTAAACATTACTTGGTAATTTGGTGTTTCTTATGCCTGATTATTCTCTCTATTTTGGTATTGTGCACTGCCATGATAATTATATGCCTGGAATATGTGTTGTTGAAAAATTCTGCTAACCTATTCTTATTTTTTTTCCTAATTCCTTTGAGTTGTAGGTTCTAGTTTTCCCTACCATATCTGCTTATTGGGTCTTATGTTGAGTTGTTGATGATCCTCTGCCTGAGGGGTGGTATATGCCCTTTTGAACCTTGATTGGGATGGCTTTGGACATATGTAAGGTGGTTGTGTTGTGACGGTACCGTGGTTTGTGTTTGGAGATTTATTTTGGGGTGGCATGTGAACTTCACGGCATGTTGTTGAGGATGTTTGTGTTCCTTTAATCCCTTTGTGGGGCTGACACATGTCCGGTGTGGATTGTCATGGTTGGGTATTCTTGTTGTGTTGAATTATTGGGTGATGTTGGCACCTTGGTATGGGCAGTGTTTGTGCCTGTCTTTAATTTACCTCTGTGTCCTGTGGATATGGCCATTTCTTCATACATGAAACTACTACTCTCGGAATTAGCTTGTTGTTATAAGAAAGGTGTCTGTTTAGTATGTCCGGGTTTCTTCTTTCCTGTCTTCATGCATTTCCTAATTGGTCCGATGTCCCTAGTGTTTAATATTTTCTCCTGTAAAGCTCATTTTAATTTTATCTGCCACTCTTTGGTATTTTTTTCTCTCAGTGGATCTTCTTGTGTCTGTTGACATTGGTGTTTGTCATCTTACCGTGCTATGGGTTTGCTACTCTGGTATGGGACGGATTAGGATTCTCTTAGTCGGTACTGGAATCTTCCTGCTAAAAGATTATGGGGTCTATTAGTTGAGAACTGCCTTCTTCATGCTTCTGTGAGCATTTTCCATGGACTTGCCTCGTATTCCGCCACTTATGTTTTATTTCCCTGCTCCCCTGGGAGATAGGGGGAGGCACCTGTTGGCTGTAGAGCGACAGTGTGATCGGAAAGTCACGTATTTATAGACCAGGTAATGCTGAGACCCTATTGGGTAACCGGTAGTGTACGCTGTGTTGGTCAGTGCTCGTTATTTTCCTTTTGGGGTCTTCTGATCTGAGGTTTTAAATTTCCTTTTAATTTGATTGGGTGTCCCTTTGTGGAATGAATTGTGATTATGTTTCCATGCAGTAGGTTAGTTACCTGATTCCAGATTGTGTTCCCTCCTGTGATTCTTCTGTCCCTATTTCTGTCCTGTTAATTCCATGTTGCTTATTAGTGTCTAATGAAGTGTCTGTTCGCTTGGTGTTAGTTGGTTGATCTGTTGTTGATGACTAACCTGATTGCGCCCCCTACACCTAATAGTACTAGAGGTCTCCAACCGATCGTGCCTACTCTTCCCTTGCTATGAATTTGTTTATCTTTTAAGCCTTGGATTTTTCATATTTAATACCCTATTCCTGGTACCTTGAAGTATAATTTATTAATTGCGTATTGGTAGCTTGTCCTTATTCTTATTCAACTAGGTGATGTATTCTGATGTGGGAAGTTGAACCTGTGTTCGTGAAAAATTTACTTGATCCTCTTGCCAGTGTATTTTGGAAATTGTTAACGATTGTTTCCTCTCCGTATCGTAATCCGGTATCTGCTAAGTTCTAAGCTTTGAATTTGACCCTGCTTCCTTGGATTTTATCTGTGTAATAACTTCTTCTCCGGGAAATATTTCCCTTGATCTATGTCATATTAAATTACGTTTATCCGGTTGTTGTAAGATGCTGTATTGTTTTTATGGTGCCTGTAAACTTGGTCGTTCCACTCTGAGTATCTGGTTAGGCCTACCGTGGGATGTTGTCATTTTGGTACTGTGTTTGTGGTACCTTAAGTTGTGATTGATGCTCTTGATTACGAGTTATTGTTTAGTGGTGATCATAAACCTGGGTATTGGGTTGCTACCGAACCGAGTGATGAATTAATGAGTCCCGTTTGACTTGATGATATGTAACGTTGCTTGTTCCAATGCTGTATTATGGGTACCCCTTGTGCTACTTGTACTTATGCTATTGATTTCCCCCCCTGAAGTGGGCTTTCTGGTGATCTCTGTGTTTTGTGTGGTACACTTGGGCCCTGACTCAATCAAGTGTAATAATCCGTGTTGATCTAAATTTTGAATTTGGTTATTCTGTAGTTTTCATTCACCAATTGCGTCTCCTTTGCCCTCCCTTGCGCCTTTGCGTTTCCTTTATCTTTTTATATCCTAATTGTTCTGCCATGAAACAAGATATTGCACTCTTTTACCATGGAAACCCGATAGATAGGATTAATACTATGATGATAAACTTGAAGCCTAAAGATGGACGTATGTGGATAGGAACTTTATGATAAAGCAATGAAGATATAAACTATTGGTAATGATTTTCATGGTACGCGCAGGACCCGTGTGATGCTAAATTAAAAAGGCGTGATCCTTCTAACAATGTGTAAGAACTTTCGAATGCCTAGTTGGTGATTATACTCTATTGGTTGCCTATGGTTAACAATTTAGTGTAACTAAGTAATTCAAATCTACTGAACTTTAAAATGAAAATGAACTTTCATTTGGTATAACAAAATATCTGGAACTACAAGGATGTGTATTGAAGAACTTTCTTAAAGGAACTCTATTCAAAAGAAAAAAGATATTGATGTGCGAAAAGTTAAAAAAAAAGAGGGCTAATATAAATTATGAACTTATATTTTGGCTACAAGTATGCTGAACATTTGAGCTTATTTTACATTGTAAACTGTCTAAGTAATATGAGAAAGGTGGTATATTATGCATCTTGCAAGTGTGGTAAAAAAAAAATGGTTCAGTGATCTTTCTCTCGTGTGATTGGTACTACAAAAATTTTCTTGTTCGTTTGATCATTGTATGGTAAGAGCATTATGTGTGGTTTTTGGGGGGGAGGCTGTGACGTTGGTGACGAATATTAGCTCTCCCCAACCATATTTCGAATACTGCATTTGTGTTTCTTTTAAATTGTGTCATTCAGAATTATTTCAGTCTTGTATTTTACAAGTACCTTCTATGTGGCCTTGCCCAATTTATTTGGTACCATCTCGGTCATTGTCACCATGAAATTATTTTACCTTAACGTTCTCTCTGAACCCTTATTATCTTGGTCTGGTACGATTCCGCGCCGTAGGTTATAGTTTCTTATGGAGAGAGAGTCTCTGAATTTCTCTCTCTCCGTGCGGTGGGCCATGCTCTTTATCGGTGTGGTCCGCCATGAGTAATCCTTGGAGTACGATGGAGGCAAGACGTGTTTCGTTCCCTCTCCTGGGTCGTTTTCCGATCCACTACATAGATAAAGGATAACAGTGTTTCTACATAAGGACTTGTCCTTAGTGCTGATCTATCAACTTTGGGAACGTCTTCCTTTTATTATAAATTTGTAACTTCAAGTATATTTCATTTATGTGAGTAACGGATAGTAGTACACTTCTCCAACTCCAACAAAGCAAGCAAGTCTTTTCTTCATTTCTGTCTTGGATCTGCTTCCTGCTGCGTGAAGAAGTATGAGTGAAATTCTTTCATCTTGAGTATCGTCGTCGGTCTTGGATTTATTATGTCGTCCAGCTTTTTTTTTTTTTAGGTTACCTTAGGTTTTTCTGAATTGGGTTTCCAAACGGTATCAAGTTATACATGGGATCCGTTGGGTGAAAAGGAAGTGTAATTAATTAAAAACCAATTTATTTGACAATACTAATGAGTAACTATGAAACATCTCTGTGTATAATCCTTAAACTACGCGAGATTTCACTTGGGTACCAGTATCTTTATTCGTTTTAATTTCTTGTTTACCTCTGTTTCTGCTCATTTAATTTTGACTGTGTTTTGGTAATCTTTCCCTTTCCCTTCGTATTTTGGTTGGTCCTGTGTGTTATTTGGGTTCATGTTTTCGGGGTTGCCAAGGACTCTTGGCGTGTTTGTCACCATGGCAACTGATCACGGTTGTGATTGTGTTTGTTGTTGTTTGGTGGCGTTCGGCTTCTCTTAATTATGCATGTGAGTTTTGGTCCGTTTCTTGGGGATTTTTCATTTGTTTTCCATACTTTATGTAATTTTATGTATTCCCCTTTTATTCATCCTTATATTTTTCTGACCTTCTGCCGGTTTATGTCTGCTATTTTCTCATCCGCGTTGCATGTACTGGGGGCCGTGTGAAATCTCCGTGGTGATTAGCCTAAGTGTTTTCGGTGTAATGAAAATATTTATAAGTTAAAGAAATGTTGTGAAAAGAAATACTTATTGAAGACGCAATGCATAAAACATGTTAATATTTCACATGTAGTTGGATTGGTTTGAAGTTATACAAAATGTATCAGGTAATTTTATTTTTCTGTCCGGACGGCACGTTAAGTTTTTCCTTTCTAAACTTATTTGTAACCCAGTTTGGGTGGTTTTAATTTTGGACGCTTCCCTGATAGTGATGGCTTAA
This sequence comes from Anabrus simplex, assembly GCF_040414725.1. Taxonomy (NCBI): domain Eukaryota; kingdom Metazoa; phylum Arthropoda; class Insecta; order Orthoptera; family Tettigoniidae; genus Anabrus; species Anabrus simplex. The sequence continues at coordinate 130,990,102 of NC_090269.1, forward strand.
TTCATTTATTCTTTAAAATAAATAAATATGTAAGTTATGTTCATTATGAAAAACTTGCCCTCTTTATTGTAGATTAGAAATTTTACTGCCGTACCAACATTTATTTTGATTCATGGTCTCTGGGTAACGGATTGTTCAACTAAGGTTGTGGTATGCTTTGGTGGTAATGAATTATTTTGCTACTGTCTTTAATTTTCTTGTCCCTGTTTGACTTCTACTGCTGACTGTCGGTAAGGTGGTAGAGTTAATTGAGAGCGTGGTTTCGATCCACGGACCTCTGGGTTATGGGCCCAGCACGCTTCTCATAATCAGATGCATATGTTAACCTAGCTATTTCTTCATCTGATATACCTAAAATTCATATAAATACATGTATTTTGTATTCACGTAAGTATACTAATGCATAATTAGAGAAATTAAAAATGAAATGGTGCATGACTTTTAGTGCCGGGAGTGTCTGAGGACAAGTTTGGCTCGCCAGATGCAGGACTTTTGATCTGACTTCCGTAGGCGACCTGCACATCGTGATGAAGATGAAATTTATGAAAACGAAACATACACCCAGCCCCTGTGCCAGTGAAATGAACCAATTATGGTTAAAATTCTCAACCCTGACGGAAAACGAACGCGAGTCTCCTGTGACCAAAGGCCAGCACGCTAACCATTTAGCCATGGAGCCAGACATAATTACAGAAATCTTCCCAGAACACTAATGATCATTTTTGAGGTTAGAAACACACTATTAACTGATTTAAACCCTAACCCACAAAATCGTGCTAGTTTACAAATGGAGAGTTTCTTCTTCTTCTTCTTCTTCTTCTTCTTCTTCTTCTTCTTCACAAATGGGTCGCTTAGCACCGCACGAAATCAACACTTTCTAGCCTTCCTGTTGGCCCAGTATTCCTTCATACGCAATGATTGGATCTGTTTTCGTTGCTCTGAACATGTATGTTGTGTAGTCTTCTCTTCTTCTTCTTATTATTATTATTCGAAACGCTGTGTGTGGTGATTTTCCCAATTTCATTCCGGTCAAGTAGGTTTGGTGATCCTAATGTCTTCAGGTCTTTTTCTGTAAGCTTGTACCGATTCGGTCTAGTAGCCTTGTTCCTTATGAATGTATGTATTTTGTGCGTCAGTCTGTTTGGGTCCAGTCTTTCTTAAGTGTCCCATGTATTGAAGGAAATCTTAAAATGATTCACAATGAATTCAATATGTAGAAGATAATAAAAGGGACAACTTACCTTGAGGCCGCATGGTATGTTTTGTTTACGGAAGTTTAAACACATATACTGTCTCCTTGTGGCCAACTATCGAAATTTACACAACTGCAATATGAAGCGTGGAACCCGCACGATCATTGCAGTCTGATGTGACGCATGGAAACGGCCTAGTTTTCTTTAAATAAAATAAAAACCCGACCCGCACGATTTAAGGTCCAGGGGTAAAAGGGCTACAGATAAAAAAAGAAGCAAAAGAAAGTAGCCTATCTTGATAATAAAAGGAAATGTCAGAAATTGGTAAGAGAAGAAAAGTTGGGAAGAATTTACACAAAATATGGAAACAGATGAAGCTGGCAGTAAGTGAATGCTGTATGGAATTATACAGAAGTAATAGGAAAGAAGGACCCAGGAAACGACCTGGGGGAGTCTCTACGAACATCTTGAGAATCTGGCTAGAAACGGGGGTGTGATGCGAATATATGAACTCACCAAGAGAGTTCACTTAGCCTCACACACCTCAATTCTCCAAATCCTACCTACGCGTGGTGCCCCTGTTAAGCTGAGCAACCCAGTGGAAGGTTGGGTTTTCAACCCCAGCGGGAAACTGGGTCAGTGAGCCACTTTGCTCAATTTAAAATATTCCGGAGTTTCAAGTTCCCTAGTCGGATCTCCGGGGGGAACTACGTTGAGAGAAGCCTCAAGAAAGGTGCGATGCTGCAAGGAACAGTACTGTTTAGGAACTTGGAATGTAAGGTCCATGTATCAAGGAAAGCTGGATGTAGTCAAACGAGAAATGAAGAGACTGGGCATCGATATACTGGGAATAAGTGAAGTGAGATGGATTGGTATTGGTGAATTTGCTACAGATGAGTACATCGTCTACTATTCTGGACATGAAAACCAAAAGAAAAATGGAGTTGCCCTCATAGTTAGCAACAGGGTGCGTAACACTATAATGGGGTGCAATTTTAAAACTGATAGAATGATGTCTGTACGTTTTCAAGGCCAACCTTTTAACATCACAGTCATACAAATTTACGCTCCAACTGCAGAAGCTGAAGAGGAAGATATTGACCGGTTCTATGAAGACTTACGAGAATTGCTACAGTTAACACCAAAGAAGGATGCCGTCTTCATTATTGGTGACTGGAATGCCAAAGCAGGAAATCAAACTATAGACGGAGTAACAGGAAAATTTGGCCTTGGCACAACAAATGAAGCTGGACAGAGACTCCTAGAATTCTGTCAAGACAACTCACTGGTCATTACCAACACACTGTTTCAATTGCCCAAACGACGCCTATACACCTGGACCTCGCCAGATGGTAAATGTCGGAATCAGATTGACTACATACTTTGTAGTCAGAGGTGGAGGAGCACTGTACAGTCATCCAAAACAAGGCCTGGGGCTGATTGTGGATCAGATCACGAGCTCTTAATTTCCAAATTCCGGCTCAAATTAAAAAGGATTGACAAAGCCAAACCATCAAGCGGATATGACCTAAATAGCATACCTCTTGAATATGCAGTAGAGGTTAGAAACAAATTTAATGGTTTAGATTTAAGAGATAGAGTCCCAGAAGAGCTATGGTCAGAAGGTATGCTGTGTTTTTTTTTTTTTTGCTAGGGGCTTCACGTCGCGCCGACACAGATAGGTCTTATGGCGACGATGGGATAGGAAAGGCCTAGGAGTTGGAAGGAAGCGGCCGTGGCCTTAATTAAGGTACAGCCCCAGCATTTGCCTGGTGTGAAAATGGGAAACCACGGAAAACCATTTTCAGGGCTGCCGATAGTGGGATTCGAACCTACTATCTCCCGGATGCAAGCTCACAGCCACGCGCCTCTACGCGCACGGCCAACTCGCCCGGTCGTATGCTGTGTTGTCAAGGAGACAGCAGAAAAGCATATTCCTAGAAAAAGAAAAAGAAGAAGGCCAAATGGTTATCGGGTGAAGCACTACAAATACCAGAAGAAAAAAGGAATGCAAAAATCAAAGGGGAAAGATCGAAGATGTCTAAATTAAATGCAGAGTTTCAGAAACTAGCTAGAAGAGATAAGAATGCCTTTTTGAATGAACAGTGCAAGGAAGTTGAGGAAAATAACAGACTGGGTAAGACAAGAGACCTTTACATAAGAATTGGAGACATCACAGGGAAATTCCAGGCGAAGATTGGAATGATAAAAGATAAAAATGGAAAAGATCTTACTGAAGCAGAGGAGATTAAAGAAAGGTGGAGGAAATATGTTGGCAATTCGTATAGGAAAGATCGGAATACTCCTGATGAAGATATTCCATTGTCAGAGACAAAACCAGATATCCTAGAAAGTGAGGTCAAGTGGGCCCTAGAAAGTATTGCAAACAATAAGGAAAGTGGTTATGATGGAATCCCAGCAGAACTGTTCAAAATCCTAGGAGAGGATGCTGTGAAAGTGCTACATTCAATATGTCAGCAAATATGGAAAACCCAGCAGTGGCCAAAAGATTGAAAAAACTCAGTGTTCATCCCAATTCCAATGAAGGGCAGTGCTAAAGAATGTTCAAACTACCGAACAATCGCACTTATATCGCATACTAGTAAGGTTATGCTCAAGATCCTGCAAAATAGGCTTCGGCAGTATGTAGATCGAAGAACCTGAAGAACAAGCCGGTTTCCGCAAAGGCAGAGGAACCAGAGATCAAATTGCTAATATTCGCTGGATTATGGAGAAAGCAAGAGAATTTCAGAAAGACCTATACTCATGCTTTATTGACTATGTTCAAGCCTTTGACTGTGTTGACCACAATAAATTGTGGCAAGTACTCAAGACTATGGGAGTACCGGATCATCTTATTTGCCTTATGAGAAATCTCTACTCTGATCAGGAAGCTACGGTGAGAACTCTATATGGAACAACTGAATGGGTCAAGATTGAGAAAGGTGTACTTCAAGGCTGCATATTGTCACCTTATTTATTCAAATATGCAGAGTATGTGATGAGGAATGCCAAATTAGATGAAATAGAAACTGGAGCTAAAATTGGTGGGAGATATATAAATAACCTTAGATATGCTGATGACACCACCCTGTTGGCAGAAAGTAAAGAACAACTGAAGTATCTACTAATGAAGGTGAAAGAAGAAAGTGCAAAAGCTGGACTAAGGTTGAATGTCAAGAAAACAAAGATCATGGCAACTAAACTTATCACCTCCTGGCATATAAATGGTGAAACAATGGAGGTTGTTCCTAGTTTCATCTACTTGGGCTCCAAAATAACTGCTGATGGCGATTGCAGCCATGAGATTAAAAGACACTTGCTCCTTGGGAGGAAGGCAATGGCCAACCTTGATAACATTTTCAAGAGTAGAGATGTAACTTTAAGAACGAAGAATCGTATAGTGAAGGCTATGGTCTTCCCAGTAGCAATGTACGGCAGCGAAACCTGGACAGTAAGAAAGGCTGAGCGTCAAAGAATAGACGCATTTGAACTATGGTGTTGGAGAAAACTCCTTAGAGTTCCGTGGACTGCGAAGAGATCTAATAAGTCCATATTACAGGAAATCAACCCAGGCTGTTCACTGGAAGGTCAAATACTGAGACAAAAACTGAAGTACTTCAGTCATATTATGAGAAAACATGATTCACTGGAAAAGACCTTAATGCTGGGGAAAACTGATGGTAACAGGAGAAGAGGGCGACAACGGATGAGGTGGATTGATGGCATCAAGGAAGCCACGGCTCTCAATTTAGAAAGACTTCGGAAAATAGTATATGACAGGAAGAAACGGCGCACTTTGGTCTATGGGGTCACGGAGAGTCGAAAGCGACTAAACGATTAACAACAACAACAACAACAATAGGAAAGAAAGAGTTTATATAAAGTTGATGAAAGAGGAAGGTGGAGAGTTGATAACACGCAGAAGAAATAAAGAGAAAATGGAAGGACTATTTTGATAAACTGCTGAATGTGAGAAATTTTGCAGAGGAGACTATGCTAATATGGTGTGATCACTCAACAGTAGAAGACTATAAGACTGAATAATGTTAGAGGTGAAATTAGCAGTTCCTAAAATGTAAATGGGGAAGGCACCAGGAATGGATGAAATAAGTGCGGAAATTAGGCTGCTGGACCTGCTGGACTACAATGGGTGTACAAATTGTTAAAGTGCATATGAAGACAGAAACGTGTGCCAGTAGATTGGGGAAAGAGAATAATAATACCAGTCTTTAAGAAGGGGGACAAAAGAGTTTGCGATAACTATAGAGAAATCACACTCTTATCACAAGTGGCAAAAATACTGGAAATAATATTAGAGAGGAGAATGAGAAGAAAGGTAGGAGAGTTGCAAGAGGAACAGTACGGCCTTAGAAGTGGAAGATCCACAGTGGACCCAATCCTCAGCATGAGGCAATTAATGGAAAAAAATTAGGAATATGGAAAGGATATGGTCATGACATTCATAGGTCTGACAAAGGCATACAATAGTGTTCGCAAGGAGAAGGTGTAGGGAAACCAAGGTCGAAAGGAGACTGGATACACAAACTGTAGAAATGGTGCAAGCAATGTACAAAAACTGTCAGCAGCATCGACTCCATTTGGAAGAACAGAATGGTATAGAAATTAAACTGGACTAAGACAGGGGAGTGTACTGACACCTCTTTTGTTTCTAATGGTTGTGGACAAAATCATAAAGGAGACAAAGGAAGCATGGAGATGGAAGTCATTACTATTTGCAGACTATATTTTGATCTGGGAATCAAACTCCAAAGAGTACAAGAAAAATTTGATGTAAGGAAAAGGAAAATTGAAAAGTATGGCATGAAAATCAACACAGAAAAAAGCAAGACCATGGTGATATTAAGAGGAATAAGACAAGGGAAAGGCATTGTGGAAATTGGTCAAAGCTTTGAAATTGTTGACAGTTTCAAATACCTAGCGAGTGAATTAAAGCAGAATACAGGGCTGGACAAGGAAATTAGCAACAGAGCAATACATTCTACCCGAGTGTAAGAAACCTAGTTTTGAATAAGGAGTACCAAGGAAGTGTAAAGAAATAATGTACAAAATGTATTACACACCCATACTGACCTATGTGGGTGAAACCTGGACAATGACAAGTAGGGAGGACAGTAGAATTCAAGCCAGTGAAATGAAATAACTAAGAAGTATGAAAGGAAAGACAGACTGAGAAACAAAGTGAGAAAGGAGGTCAGAATGGAAAGCTTAAACAAGAGAAATGATAGAAGTAAACTAAGATGGTTTGGACATTTGAAGATGATGGGGAAGGAAAGAATACCAAAACAGATTATGAAAATGAAGTTTGAGGGAACTAGCGAGAGGGAGACCTACAAGAAAGTGAATCAATTCAATAAAGAAGAGTGCAAAAAGAAGAAGAAACCTGAATTGGAACAAAATGATGGAAGAGGAGAGGAAGGTGGAGAAGTGCCATAAATGTGCCAACCTGTCAGTAGTCTGATGATGATGATGTTTAAAGGGGCCTAACAGCTAGGTCATAGGCCCTATGAATAGAACCTAAAATGAATGATGAAAAAATGATTGAAATAAAACAATCAGTGGATCCAATTCACAATGCCTTCACTACTGGGATGATACTCATCTAAAGGGGTCCAAAATCCAGGTCACTGGCCCCACATAATGGTACTAATCACAGGTAACGTAGACTCATGGTGTTTCTTGCATGGTGGTACTAATCACTGGTAAAGCAGAACCATGGTGTTCTTCCTATAGTGGTGTTTCTTGCATGGTGGTACTAATCATTGGTAAAGCAGAACCATGGTGTTCTTCCTATAGTGGTACTAATCACAAGTAACGTAGACCCGTGGCTTCACATAGTGGGAGTAATCACAGGCCACGTATACTAGTGGTGTTGCTCACAAAGTGGCCCTAATCATACGCAATGTAGACCCACGGTATATCACACATTATGGCAACGTCCACAGGCAACACAAACCCATGGTGTTGCTCACATAATGGTACTACTACTCTCATGCAATGCAGACTCATGGTTTTACTCACAGTGATACTAATCACGGGCGTCAGCCAAACCTGTGGTATTTCTCACTTAGTGGCACTAATCACAGGCGACTTCGACCAAGGTGTTTCTCACAAAGTGGTACTACTCATATGTAACACCGACCCATTCTGAACACAGTAGAACAGTGGAACATGCCATTATCACAAACAATGCCCAAACCTGTAGTGTTTCTCACAAAATGGTACTGCTCCTGTGTAACGTAGACCCATGGTTTTCCTCGCAAAGTGGTACTAGCTGCAAGTAATATCGACCAAGGGTGTTCCACACGTAATGGTACTAATTACAAGCATTCTCAAGGTTCTAATTTCATCAATCCTTGGTCGCCCCTTATGACAGGCAGGGGATACCGTGGGTGTATTCTTCGTCTGCGCCCCCCACCCATAGGGGTATGCGAGTCTCTATCTCAATTACAGCTGTTTAGGCAAATCCTGATGTGATAATGTAGAGAACAAGCATGAAATATATATAAAAATAAAGGTCTGGCTTTCAACAGCCACAATTATCCAAAGACTGCTTCCAGTCACTATGCCTTACATTCGGAAGTACAACTCCAATTTGCTCAGACCGACGCAAGTTATCAGCTGGTGGGTTGGCACGCTTTCTATAGCATGGCTTTATTCTGAAGGGGTAGCTTCAAGACCATCTCTAGAAACTATATGTTAATAGATCTCACTGTTTGGACCTTAATTGGGAACGAAACTATTGTATTTTTTTTTTTTAAACGTGATCTCAACAGCAGGGAAGATGACGTCGTTTGAAATGGCGACAACTCTGGCAGCGGAGAAGTTGAAGGCACAGACAACTATAATTCAAACAAAGGCAGTGATCAGGTTTATTGTGTGATAGGCTTACTGCTCAAATGGCGGAGATATATGACTGGCATTGAGTTCTTTTTCATTCTTTTGTATGGATATTCCATAATATGATAAATAAAACTATGTCCAACCCTTATCCTGTTTCTGTGCGGGGCCGGGTATGGAGAAGGATGAATCTCCAAGATTTTATGATTGGGTGTCCTTACTGACAACCTCATCAGAGAGTGAATGGGATGAAGTTCATGATGTGATCTACTGTAAAAGAGAAAATAAAGATAATTGATTATATTTACAGTATATGTAGGCCTAATGCCTTTGCTGGTGAGACCTAGTGTTTAGAGAGCACTGATGATGATGATGATGCTTGTTGTTTTAAGGGGCCTAACATCGAAGGTCATCGGCCCCTAATGGTACGAAATGAAAGAACAAAAATTCCAAGGCATCCACTGACCAAAATAAAAATAAAATATGTCATGAAGAATGAATGGATGGACAGGAACACAACAAAACACAAAACAAACAAACAAAAACCAGTGGATCGGACTCAATAGAGATAAAAAATAACATTACCGACCAAGGAACCACTTATAAAGCACAATGATGCTTGGTGTCTAAATGGGGTGCAAAATCCAAGTCTAAGGCCCCACAGAATGGTACATGTCGCAAGTAAAATAGAACTATGGTATGTGTCATGTTGGGGTATTAATCAGAAGTAGCGAAGACTCACGGTGATCTACAAAAGATGGTACTACTCACAAGTATTGTACTTCATACAGGTAACGCAGACCTATGGTGTTTCGCACACAATGGCGCCACTTACAGCCAACACAAACCGATGAGTTTCCTCACCTAGGTGTACTAGTCATGGGTGCCGGTCCCAAGGGCCCCGTGGTGTTCCTCACATAGCGAGTACCAATCACAGGCAACGCAGACCCACGGTGTCGCTCATATAGTGGTACAACTCACAGGCTACGCCCAGACCCGCGGTGTTGCCCACATGGGTACAACGCAGGGGTACTGGAATCCACCCGGCCAGGCTTTTTACTGCAACGAATCACAAACCTATTTCGTACCAAGTTAGTGATACTACTCGCAAGTACATGTAACCCATGGTGTTCTCCGCATGATGGTACGAATCAAGAGTAGTTTCATGGTTCTAATTCATTCATCCCTTGGTCGCCCCTTTCAGTCGCCTCTTACGACAGGCAGGGGATACCGTGGGTGAATTCTTCGTCTGCCTCCCCCACCCACATGGGGTTAGAGAGCACTATTTATTTATTAATTAATTAATTAATTAATTAATTAATTAATTTGTCTCTTTATTAAATGGCGAAGTTAGGGCTCTTGGTCCTCTCTTACACTTAACCACTTACATTTTTACAGTATTAATCTAAAATATTATTGTAATCAATTTCTGTTATTGAGATAGGTGAGTCTTCTGGTATAGGCTAGAGCAATTTTGTTACATTCATTGATCTGTCTCAGTCTTATCCTTGGTTACGACAATATGAAAGTGAGGTATGAACGATGCTAGTAATGCCATTCTTCATGCAGCCAGTCCCTGTTACGAATGGTGTGAAAATGCTCATAGGATCGGTTGGTGCATGCATTTCAGTGGGCTTGGCAGACTGATATGTACTAGCAACTTCTGGCTTGGTGAGGAAAGCAACAGAAAACTAACTCATTTCCCTAGTACGCCTCTTCAGTGAAGCCTAGGCCATTTATGACAGCTGATGGCAGAGCTGCTGAGGATCCAGCCGGCCTTTGGGCTGAGGACTCAACATACATACTTGAGGGCCTAAAACCATTTTTGGTTTTCTTTAGTTTTTTAAAATTTAGAAATACTGCCTTCCTACAAATCTAGCCAGTACGACTCAGAATGCAATAAAAAATTTGTCAAAGAATAGTGCAAAATGCACACATGTACAATTTATAGGTCTTTACAGCCATAGGTCATGTGCTCATTCTACGAAATGGGACGCTATCACACATTGGATACCACCTCCCACTACTTTTTGTGGCTACAAAGATGAAGTAAAGCGGGTCTAATACATGAGGAAATACATGGTAAATCATCCTCATATTTGTTGCTATCATCTCCCAGTCCTTTGAACAGTTTGACCCTGCTGGTAGCTTCGAAGCCTACATTTGATTGTAAATTGTTCTCAAATTATAAGGAAGCAAGAATACATTTTAATATACAGTAGAAGTAAGTTTAGGCGAGACTTCATAATGGCGAAAAATGTACTTGCTATAGCAATTGTCGTTACACCAGATTTTTTGTAAAAGTCAGGAAAAACCGTATACACATTAAAATAGGTATGAAAGGCAATCAGTTTGTTCAAAACTTGTGTTTTCACGGATAATACCCACCTACGGCTTACTTGTTTTTGTTTTCATTCTAGATCCAATACTAGATTTATTTATTTATTTATTTATTCATTTATTTATTGTCTTGTTTTACATGGCGGGACTCAGGCTATGAAGCCTGCTATTCTGTCCGACCATACATACACCTACATGAAGAGTTAAATATACACTAAATTATCTGCAGTTTAATATCTTAATTATCAATTAAATGTTTTAATTAACCTAATAACTCAGCTATGATCTAATCCTACTATGTTTTAAGAAATTATTATTATTCATTAACCAGGTTTGACAGAGTTTCTTAAAGCGGAGGTGGTTTGACACGTTCCTAATTTCAGCAGGTAGGGAATTCCAAATTCGGCTGGCGGCGACTATGAATGATCTACTGTAGCCAGTTGAGCAGTGAATGGGAATGCTTAGTACTGCGCTGGATGATGATCTGGTAGGAATACTAGAAGGTGATGCTAGGTAATGGAATTGTGTGGCAAGGTATTCAGGTGTGTTAAGGTTCAGTATACGAAGTAACAGGGAAAGAGTGTGTAAATTTCGTCGCTCTCTTAAGCGTAGCCATGAAAGCCTACCAAATGCGGGAGAAATATGGCTAAACCTTAGTGTATCTAAAATAAATCGAACGCATGCGTTATGTGCCTTTTGGAGCTTGATGGAAAGTGGGGCATTCAGGTTACTGTATACTACATCACAGTAGTCGAATATTGGCATTACCATACTTTGGATAAGCAGTTTTCTTACATTTTGGGGGAGTAAATCTTGAGTTTTTTAAGGGAATGTAAGGAATAAAACACTCGCTGACATATGCTTGTTACATGATCGTTCCAACTAAGTTTTTTATCCATTATCATTCCTAAGTTTTTAACTGTGCCTTTGAATTGTAACTGGGTGCTTCTTAATGTTACTGAGTGGGTATGGACGTCTGTAAGTTGTGCGTGGGTTTTTTGGGTAGCTAAAAGAATACACTGCGATTTTTGGGCATTGATTTTTAGTGCATGGTCATCGGTCCACCTACATATTCTTCCTAGGTAGTCATTCATATTATTTATCGCAGTCGGTAAGTCGCGAGGATGTGCATGTGTATATATCTGTATGTCGTCTGCATACACATGATATTGACAATGTTTAATTACTTGTGTTAGTCCTGAAATGAAGATCGAAAATAGGAGTGGCACTGGCACTGACCCCTGTTGTATTCCAGTCTCTACAGATTGCCATGAAGAGAAATTTTCACCTGTAGATACACACTGCCGGCGATCAGAGAGATAGGAATACATCCAGGATAGTGTGCTTTGTGAGAAATTAAGAGCACGTAATTTTGCTATTAGTATGTCTGTCTGTCTGTCTGTCTGTGAATATTAAGAGCTCGGATGGAAAGCCACTTCTAGGGAGAGAAGACAAAGCAGAAAGATGGCAAGAGCATATCCAACAGTTGTATGAAGGTAAAGATGTAGATAATTTGGTTCTGGAATATGAAGAGGCTGTTGATGCTGATGAAATGGGAGACCCAATTTTGAGGTCAGAGTTTGACAGAGCTGTGAGTGACCTCAATAGGAACAAGGCACCTGGAATTGATAACATTCCCTCTGAATTACTGACTGCCTTAGGAGAAACCACCAAGGCAAGGTTATTTCATTTAGTGTGCAAGATGTATGAGACAGGAGAAGTCCCATCCGATTTTCGGAAGAATGTTGTTATACCTATTCCCAAGAAAGCCGGTGCTGACAGGTGTGAAAACTACCGCACCATTAGTTTAGTATCTCATGCTTGCAAAATTTTAACACGTATTATTTACAGAAGAATGGAAAAACAAGTTGAAGCTGAGTTGGGAGAAGATCAATTTGGCTTCAGAAGAAATGTAGGAACACGTGAAGCAATCCTGACTTTACGTCTGATCTTAGAGGATCGAATCAAGAAGGACAAGCCCACGTACATGGCATTCGTAGATCTAGAGAAGGCATTCGATAATGTTGATTGGACCAAGCTATTTATGATTCTGAAGATGATAGGGATCAGATACAGAGAACGAAGAATTATCTACAATCTGTATAAAAATCAGTCTGCAGTGATAACAATCGAGGGCTTTGAAAAAGAAGCAGCAATCCAGAAAGGAGTGAGGCAAGGCTGCAGTTTGTCCCCTCTCCTTTTCAATGTTTACATAGTACAGGCAGTAAAGGAAATCAAAGAGAAATTTGGAAAGGGAATCACAGTCCAAGGAGAGGAAATCAAAACCTTGAGATTTGCCGATGATATTGTTATTTTATCTGAGACTGCAGAAGATCTCGAGAAGTTGCTGAATGGTATGAATGAAGTCTTGGGTAAGGAGTACAAGATGAAAATAAACAAGTCCAAAACAAAAGTAATAGAGTGCAGTCGAACGAAGGCAAGTGATGCAGGAAACATTAGATTAGGAAATTAAGTCTTAAAGGAAGTAGATGAATATTGTTACTTGGGTAGTAAAATAAGTAACGATGGCAGAAGTAAGGAGGACATAAAATGCAGACTAGCACAAGCAAGGAAGAGCTTTCTTAAGAAAAGAAATTTGCTCACTTCAAATATTGATATCGGAATTAGAAAGATGTTTTTGAAGACTTTCGTGTGGAGCGTGGCATTGTATGGAAGTGAAACATGGACGATAACTAGCTCAGAAAGAAAGAGAATAGAAGCTTTTGAAATGTGGTGTTACAGAAGAATGCTGAAGGTGACATGGATAGATCGAATCACGAATGAAGAGATACTGAATCGAATTGGTGAGAGGAGATCGCTTTGGCTAAATTTGACGAGAAGAAGAGATAGAATGATAGGACACATCTTAAGACACCCAGGACTTGTTCAGTTGATTTTTGAAGGAAGTGTAGGTGGTAAGAATGGTAGGGGTAGACCAAGGTATGAATATGACAAGCAGATTAGAGCAGATGTAGGATGCAATAGTTACGTAGAAATGAAAAGGTTAGCACAGCATAGGGTGGCATGGAGGGCTGCATCAAACCAGTCTATGGACTGATGACTCAAACAACAACATGTCTGTGTCATCGCAGTCGAAGGCCTTACTAAGGTCTAGAAGAGTTAAAACAGTAACTTCTCCCTTATCCATAGCTACTCCTATGTCGTTTGTAACTTTAAGCAGTGCAGCAGTTGTGCTATGATTGCTTCTAAAACCAGACTGGTATTTGTCAAGAAGTATATTGTTATTTAAATATGCAGTTATTTGTCTGTGAATTATTTTCTCCAAAATTTTGGACACAAATGGTAAAATGCAAACGGATCGAAAGTCTTTGGGTTCCGCAGGATTGTTGGTCTTGGGGAGTGGGCAAACAATTGCATACTTCCAAAGGGAAGGGAATATGCTGGTTATCAGTGAGGTATTAATGATGTGGGTTAGAGTTGGTAGGATTACGTCTAGAATTTTTAACAGTAACTGTGGAACAATCTTGTCACATCCTGTCGCAGTTGTCTTTATTGACAGTGCAATTTGTCTCACTTCTGCAGGAGTTACGAGGGAAAAATATAACTGTTCTCCTCCATTGTTAGTATTGCCATTGTGTAGAATTTTGTTAATCATCTGTTCTTTTGTTGTCTCGTCAATGTTAACGGGTCTTGTAGTAAAGTATTGGTTTAAATCATCCAGTGATAGTTTAATGTCAGCAGTATGTATTTTATTTCCACCTATGTCCATTTTTTTAACGGTTTACCAGATTGTTGTTGTGTTTCGGGTTAGCAAAATGTTCTGTGAGTGTCTTATTTTAGCATTCCTTACGGCCTGTGTGGTCCTGTTACGAAGGGTCTTGTACAGGTCAAAATCGTTTGGTATTTGGCTAGTTTTGAATTTTCTGAAAGCTTTGTCTCTCTCTGTCATTAAGTCTCGTATTTCCTGAGTCATCCATGGAGCCGCAGGGCGTGTTACGGGAGCAGTGCGTTTTGGCGCGTGTTTATTAAGAAGGGCTAGCAGTTGTGTGTTTAAGAACTCCACTTTATCATTTATATTATCTAAAATATGGACATTATGCCAAGGTATGTTTGCAGCGTCTTCTAATAGGGCTTCGTTATTTATACTTTTTAGGTCTCGGAATGTAATTAATTTAGGTCTGTACTTGGGGCATTTAAGTGAATAAGCTAAATAAATTAAGTCGTGATTGGATAGTCCGCAAGCAGACATTTGCCCGTGGGTCAGTACCCTGTCAGGGTTATTTGTCAGAATTAAGTCCAGTAATGTGACGTGGCTGTGTGATGTGTTGGGTTAAGTGGCAAAATCGTCATGTTACAAGATTTAAATATGTTGATTAGTTGTTTAGTCTCAGTCATTTTGTCGTTAAGGATGTCAGTAATGAGGTCTCCTAGTAATAAAACATGCTCATACCTGGGTAGAAGGTCAAGTATGATGTCTTCAAGGTCGGTGATGTATCCAATCTTTGGTGGGCGATACACAACACTCAGTAAGCACTTTACACCTAAAGCCTCAATTTCAATGCACATGAACTCAGGCCTTGCGCAGTATTCACTAATGTTTTGTAGATTATGAAAGTGTATGTTTAATTTCATTTTTAAAAAATTATAGTTTCACTCCACAGGCTTCTGTGACAAACATTTCAGTTTTCTTTTCCAAACAGAGTCAACTGACCTAACCGCATATGTATCATGAAAACATATTTCAAGCACATGTAGAGAAATGATAACCCCCTAGCTATAAATTTACTTGCGAATAGTCTTTCCGAAATTCAACTAGACGTGAGAAAATACAAACTATCCTCTGAAATCAGCGATGTACTCCGCCATATCTTGAGGTGTATCATTCTTACTTAATTTCAGTATATAACATTAAAATTAAGCGATCGTTTACTTCAGCCCTTATTTCTAACGAGTTGACAACTGCTATCGACCAAGTTATTTACATATTTATTATAAAAACACTTTCTCTTTCACTTCTAATTTTATTTACGGAACAGCAGTTCACAGGTTTTACTAATCTTCTCCGACATCGCCTTTGAATGTTGACGAGAGTGTTTGCAAGTGCACACAGTGAGAAAACGACACTGAAGATCGCATGTTGTGGCAAACGCTTCCGTTTTCTTATTCAAACAGCGTCATCTAACCTAACTTAACCATATATGTACCATGAAAACATCAAGCGCCAGAAGGAAAGTGATAAATCTTCTTGCTATAAATTTTCATGGGAATAGCCTTACCAAAATTTAACCAGGCACAAGAAAATGTCATTGAACCTCTGAAACCAATGATGCACTCTGCCATATCTTAATTTCCGTATTAAAATTATGCGATTGTTTACTTTAGCCTTTATTTCTAACGATTTAACAACTGTTACATCCTGTGTGATTAGTTTATTTTTCCATATTCGTTGTAATTTAGATGTAAATAAATTTTACGACATGCCTAGTACTGATTAGTACATATTGATTCCTTTGTAAAGGAATGTCAAACACTCTGTAATTGCAGGTCGTTAACAACTGTTATCGACCAAGTTATTTACACATTTATTACGAAAACATATTCTCTTTCATTTCGATTTTGCTTCACAGAACAGCAGTCAACAGGTATTATTTTTACAAATAGTTTTACGTCGCACCGACACAGATAAGTCTTATGGCAACGATGGGATAGGAAAGGTCTAGGAGTTGGAAGGAAGCGGCCGTGGCCTGAATTAACCCCTTAACTGGGGGATAGTTTCATAACGTCAACCAGCCAGTGCGTAATTATACAGCGCAACATGCACTTTTGGAATGGGTTCAGTAGCGTGCGGCAGATGTAAATACTCGACAGAAAAATATATTTTACTTGATTTACTTGAATTTTTAGTGATATAGTAGAAATTCAATAGCATTATGTTATTACCGTTTTTCTTGTATACCCGTAAATACCTACATATATACGCAATGTGTTCATAGTGAATATAAAAAGTGTTCCTTTCATTATTATGATGACATTTTTCAAGTTTTCAGATATGCATCAATAGGTTCTACATACTTTCTGGTTCATTGGTCATTCAGAAATTGCGCACAGTGTGGTAAATATGGAAGCATGGGCAAGCACAAAGTGCCACGTCAAATTCCTCACAGCAGTAGACAGTTTCCCGTCGCCTCTGGTTTGACAGGCACACAACACAACGTTTTCTTGAGTGATTCCTTCTTCCAGTTGGCGGGTTCTCAGATAATTAAATGTCTTTCCTAACCAAGCCATGTTCACGTCACACGGAACAGTTTACTACGATACACAGACCAATTTACAAAAAGTTATCAGAACATGGACAATCGAGTTTGCAGAACAACTGTATCGTAATAACAACAATGACGGCAACAAGTCACAAATTTAGTAATTTCAATGTACATATGCACAAATAAATTATTTAGGAAGAATTTGGTGCGGACTGCACGAGGCAACACGAGACAGCTCTCAGAGTGCCGCCTAGGCGCGAACTACCCGACTGGCGTGAGACTGGATAAAAATGAATAGGACAGCAATAATCACATCTAATATGAATGGAATTAGTTTTAAATTATGATAGTAGATGGCAGAAGTGATTAAGAATAGGCAGATGCCTATAGGCTGCTAACCCTATGTAAGAACACATTTAGAATTACAAGAACGCCTAAAGGTGTCAAACCCAATACTCGTGCGACAGCTGTTGACGCCTTTAAGCGTCAAACCCAGTTAAGGGGTTAAGGTACAGCCCCAGCATTTGCCAGGTGTGAAAATAGGAAACCACGGAAAACCATCTTCAGGGCTGCCGACAGTGGGGTTCGAACCCACTATCTTCCGGATGCAAGCTCACAGACGCGCACCCCTAACTACACAGCCAACTCTCCCGGTGACTGGTATTACTAATTGACTCCAACATCACCTTTGAATGTCAATGAGAGAACTTGCAAGTGCACATAGCAAGAAAATGATGATCATCATCATCAATGTCCCACTCCAGTCGCCCGGGTGTGGTTAACAAGCCGCCTCCACTCCTTTCTGTCCTTCTCCTTTTCCTCCTCCATTCCTTCCACCACATCCAATCCAGCTTCTCTAATGTCCTTTCAAATCTGATCCATCCACCTTCTTCTTGGTCTTCCAACTGGTCTCTTTCCCTTACCTTCTTTCCAATTCCCTTCTTGCTACCCGTTCCTTTCCCATTCTTTTTACATGTCCGAACCATCTCAGTCTTGCTTTCTGTATGTTCTGTACCAACGGTTCTATATTTAGCTCTTCTCTGATTTTAATATTTTGAATTCTATCTCTCCTTGTTTTTTTAACCGATGTTCTTAAAAGTTTCATTTCTACTGCATCGATCTTACTATCTTGTCTCTTATTAGTTACCAGCATTTCTAGTCCGTATGTTACAATTGGTATGAAATACTGTTTATATAATGTTAATTTCGTTCTCTTGGGTGCCTTGTCATCCCATAAAAGCTCTGACTTGAAAAAATGTTGTACCTTTACTTAGTCTGTTATTAATTTCAGGATTGATTTCATTACTTCCAGTAACAATGCTACCCAGATATGTAAACTGTTCTACATTCTCTAACCGCGTTCTCCATCTATGTTCACTTGGCCTCTCTTTTTCACAGTGCATGACTACAGTTTTCTTTTTACTAATTACCATTCCAAACTCCTTCAGATTTCCATTCCAAATGTACAGTCTCCTTTGTACTTCCTTTTCTCCCTTTCCCCAATTCACCACATCATCTGCAAATAACAAAGCATTCACTTCAGCACTACAGATACTCTGTTTTACATGTTTTATGATATCATCCATCAATATAATAAACAATAATGGCAACAGTGCACTTCCTTGCTTGAGACCTTTTTTTGTATAAAATGTTTCAGAGTCACCACTCCCCACTTGTACACTGCTTTTACTCTACTGATACAACATTTTAATCTTGTTAATTAATGATTTTGGTACATTCCTTTTCGGTAGGCATTCCCATACATGTTTCCTCTTAACTGTATCATAAGCTTTTTCCAAATCCAAAAATACGAATATGATTTCCTTGTTCCTTTCTAGATGTTTTTCCATTATCGTTTACACTGTAAATATCAAGTCTATTGTTGATCTATTTGGTCTAAAGACATATTGCTCTTCCTCTAACTGTATTTCTATTATACCCCTCAGTCTTTTGTCTATGACTTTCTCCATAATTTTTAGCAAATGTGATAATTTTCACATTTCTTCCTATTTCCTTTCTTGAACAGTGGTACAATGCTTCCTTGTTGCCAATCTTCAGGTATCCTTTCATCCTTACTGTACAGAAAATGATCGATCGCATTTTGTGGCAAACGTTTCAGTTTTCTTATTCAAACAGTAACCTAACTACTATATGTACAATGAAAACATACTTCACGTGCCAGTAGAGAAATGATAACCTTCTCGCTATAAATTTTAATGAAATAGCATTTCTGAAATTTAACCAGGCGCGAGAAAATATAAACTAACCTCTGAAATCTATGATGCACTCTGCCATATCTTGAGGTGTATCCCATTCTTACTTAATTGCAGTATTTAGCATTAAAATTAAGCAATTGTTTATTCAGCCTTTATTTTTATTGAGTTAACTGCTGATATAGATGTTGATTCCCATGGGGAATCTGAAATATTTGTCCCGAATGAGTAAATTTATAATACAATTGCTATCGGACACATTTAAGCATTTATTACAAAAACATGTTCTCCTCTTTCATTTCGAATTTTCTTTACTGAACAGCAGTCGACTGGTATTACCAATCAACTCTGTAATAACGGATGCATCAGTGATAGGGCTCTCGCTGTAACCGAAGGACAATACAGAGTTTAATATAGGAATTTTAAAGGAACAGACAAAAACTGTTATAATGGGGTTCTCGTTATATGCCGTACTTGCTATAGCAGACTAACACTGCACTTGTTGTGACGATCCCTGCCCTCATACTGAAAATCATCTTGCGTGCAGTCAGGTGCACTTATAATGTACAGACTAAATGACAATGAGAAAGAATATGTTGCAGTGGGCAAGAAGCAAAAACATTGTCTGAGAGATGAAAGCTAAGCATTACAAAGTTCTATATGCAGAGCTAGACACTAAGGGAGCTGAAAAAAGTATCTACCACCTATCAAAATCATGGTATAAAGCATCGAAGATGACATAATTTTACGTGCACTGAAGACAAAGATTACAGGACAGAAATCAGATCCTGAAAAGGTGGCAGACATTTCAAATATGGAATTTCTACATCCACCAATCCCACAAGGTTTGCTTTATTTGGGACCACTAAGCTGCATCACTACTGACAAGGAAATATGAAGAACTCAAAAGTACCAGATTCTGACAATCTACCAGCAGATGTTTGGAAGCTGAATGAATTCCATGATGCTAACTTCTTCAATACCATATTTGATGATAGTAATGTGTATGTCGACTGGGCAACAAGCATAGCAGTGGCTAACTTCAAGAAAAACAGCAACCTGGCAGACTGTTCAAATTTACAACACTCTGCCTTCGATGTATGTGATGAAGATCAAGTAGATTCTAGACTGATGCCTGGGACAGATCATAAAAATTATGATCAGCCAATAGAGTTTTGTGATGGGAGTCTGTAGTTCTGATAAATGCAGAGAAAGGAATAAGCCATTATATTTGGCATTCTTGGACCTGGAAAAACTATCTGATTGTGTTCCGTACCAGCTAATGTGGCATGGCTATGGTGTACCAGGGTTGTTCATCGACTGGGTCCAGATGCTTTTGGAGAATGAGCAGAATGAGGTGCATTGCTCTGGCCACTCTGGGCATTTCTGTAAGATGAAGTAAATCTCGGATCAGAATTGGCACCACTACTTTTCATACTTATGGATATAATGAGAATATTCCTTTGACATTGTTATATGCTGACCACCCCCCTACATCCTATTGGCAGCCACCACCAAAGAGAAACTGCAAGACTGTGTTCAAAGATGAGTGTCCGCCTAAGCCAATTCAGATTGCCCCTAAATGTTAAGAAGGCAACATATTAATATTATAATAAGTATTGTATAATAATAATAATAATAATAATAATAATAATAATAATAATAATAATAATAATAATAATAATGTTAACTCCGCCTGCAGTAGCTGCTGAGTGGATTGAATAGCTCAGTAGTTGCTGTTGCCGGTCCCAAGTCCGGAGAAAGGAGGAGGGTTGCCTTAAAGCCGTAAAATACTGCAACAGCCAGAAAACATCTTGAGGCAACCTCTAAGGCTCAATACCTTACTTGCAACATCAAGATTGATTACCATCAATCTCCACAATACCTTCAACTTATCAGCATGATGATGTTTTTAAACGAAGCAACTATCCCAGGCCCTAGTGTACATAGTAGGTTATCTCAGTCATCGGATACTGGGGGACCGAGATCGTCATGCAGGAATATATCAGAGCTTCCCAAATCTCTTCATCCCAAGACCAAACATTTTCTTGGTGCTTTGAACATCAACACACTTCTCAAAATTAACAAGCTAAAGCAACTAACAGATGTATTGGACAAATTTAATATCCAAATTTTAGTACTTCAAGAAACTAGATACAGTGATGAAAATCACTTTCAATAAGGAAAGTATAGAATTTACCATTACAATTTGGTACTGGATTTGCAGTAGGTATAAATATCACAAATTAAGTAATGAACTTTACATCTCCTACTCACAATCAAATCAGGAAATGAAATGTATACGTTAATCAATGTACATGCATTTACCAATAACTCCAACCAAAAGGATACAAAAGGTACAGGAATTCTGGGACCTACTGGAAGAGACTACAGCAAAGGTTCCCAAACATGTTAAAATTTTGCTAGAAGATTTTGATGCACAAATTGGTAAAGAAAATAAATTTAGAACTATTGTAGGACTATAGCCATCCGGCCCCGCGCTGTAGGGGGCAACACGTCCGCCTGTCACACGGCGGCCCTGGGTTCGATTCCCGGCCAGGTCAGGGTTTTTTAATTGTAATGATTAATATCCCTGGCCTGGGGACTGGGTGTTTGTGACGTCCTTAAACTTCCTTTCCTCACACACAACATTCCACACTACTGCCATTCCAATTACACATAGGTTCATACAATATGGTGCCAGTAGGGGCGAAAGATCCGCCCCGACCAAATAGCATTAAAGAAAAAAGACTATACTCCATTCACAACAGAACCAACAAGAATGGAGAAAGATTAATAAGCTTCTGTGATAATTTTGAGTTAAAGTTGATGTCAACCCATTTCCTGGCCCTTCCATACAAGAAAACAACCTGGAAATCACTAAATTTTCACTTAGGAGAACTTCAAATAGATAACGTAGGGATTTCTAAATGAAACCAGAAAGAAATTATGAATGTTAAAGTGAAAAACGGTGTCAGTAACTCCGATCACCACTTATCTTTAATTGAAATAAAGTTCCAACCTGGCAGGCTCAAACTCAAAATAGCCAGAAACACAAGAATTGATCCTGAATTTCTTAAAGAAAATTCAAACATTTTCCTTGCAAATATCTCATACCAAAATCCTTCCAATAGGACAGAATTAACCTCTTCACTCCCATGCCCGAGTTAACTCGGACATCCGAGTGTCTTCCACTGTCCCAACCACGAGTTAACTCATAATTCAAATGCCCCGCTCTCTCCCGGTGCCGAATTTAGTCGTATGTTCCAGTTCTGTCGCTGAACGTGAGATGGCATCATCTGACAACGCTCAGAGAAGAACACAGCTATCTCGATACATCGCAAGCACCGTATATTTAGTCTCGACCCTTACACTCTTCTTTGACAGCTCTCTTGAGTCACCTAACATGGCTGCATCCACAAAATTTGACCAAAAGTGATACTTTAAATATTTTAAGTAATGATAACGAGTCTGACTATTACGAGGATAGTGAAGATGATATATTAGTGAATAATTCTGTGGAAAGTGATAGTAGGAGTGATTTACCTGAAGGTGGGGAGGAGGAGGAATTAGAAATCGAACCTGATCACATAGTGCAGAAACGACCGAGGTTAGTGCCACCACATACAGTTTCTCGTAGAACCTGGATAAACGACACTAATTTTACACCAATAAAACATGATTTTGACCCAACCCAGTCTGGCATTAGGGACAAACTCAACCTCAACGAACATTCTACCGAATACGAAATATTCATTACGTTATTCACAAAGGACAAATAAGACATGCCATAAGAGGAAGGAAACTAGATATGAAAGTGTCAAGTGTAGTGCTTCACTTTGTGTACACCCACTGCATGAAAATTCACCACACGGTAGTGAAGTTTAGATGAAAATGTGAAGAGATAATGTTTTAATTTCATTTTTGGTCATAAAACTTTGTAAATAGTTGTAAATATAAAATAAATATTAGTTTATTTCAGCTAGTGCGAAATTATCCAAAATAACCCAGGATGGGGCATGCAAAAGCAGGATAGATACTTGGGAGTGAAAAGGTTAAAGGATACACTCATAGGAACTTCCCGGGATTCTGGTGTTCTTCCTCGAAAACCCAAACATAGATGGTGGAATGAGACCTGCGATAAGACCATAGACCTTCGAATTCAAGCTTGGCAAAAATGGACTGCCCATAAAATAGAACAAAACTGGCATGAGTTTCTCAAAGTCCAGAAAGAAGTCTCAAAAATTATTAGATCTGGAAAACGCAAATATGATCAAAATAGACTTACAGAAATTAAAATTTCTTGAAGAACAATACAAGAAACTTTTACAAAACATTCACTGAGGAATTATCAAATTACCAAACACCTAATTTATGTTTCAAACATCTGGATGGACTCCTGGAAACACATAATAATGAAAACAGCAAACTTCTCGCAAACTACTTCTATTAACCTTTAAATTGCGGACCTCCTGTAGAACAACTCATTTGAACAACCTACTCCAAATCCAGATTCAGAACCCCCCTTACTAGAAGAAATCAAGCAAATAATCAGTGAACTTAAAAATAACAAAGTCCCCGGGAGAAGATGGTATTATCGCTAAAATGTTGAATTTAGGAGATGAAACCCCAGCTCAGAGAATTAAAGTAATTCTTCACGACATCTGGATTACGGAGAAAATTCCTGAAGACTAGAAATGTACCCTTATTCACCCACTCCACAAAAAAAGGGGATAAAACAGACATTAATAAATACAGTGAAATATCCTTGCTATCAGTTGTGTACAAAATTCTCTATAAAGCCCTACTCACGAGACTTTAAAAACAAACTGAACACCCAATTGGTGAATATCAGGCAGGATTTAGAAAAGGCAGGTCATGTGTAGAACAAATTCTCAATCTCAAAACCATCTTGCAAATCTGTAAAACTAGATAAACAGTGATCACTTTTGTAGATTTCAGGAAAGCGTATGACTCAACAGACCGACACACACTATTCTATAGTCTAGAAGAGTTCAAAGCTGACAAAATGAGACTGTTATTTCGAAACATTCTGACTGGCACAACTTCAAAAGTTAAATATCAAGGTGAACTTTCTAATCCTTTTGATATTACCACAGTACTTCGACAAGGAGATAGCTTATCCCAGTTATTGTTCAATCTTGTGCTTGAAAACATTATCAGGACATGGGAAAATGGTACAAAGGGAATAACTATTGGTCGACTACTCAAAAATAAAATTAATTTGCAGCGTTTGGCCTTCGCAGATCTAGTTATTCTTTCTAACAACAGACAAAAAGCAGTTCACGCCCTTGAAAAACTTCATGAAATAGCAGCTAAGACTGGGCTCTAAATATCGTATGAAAAACTCAGTACATGGAAGCATCCGCTCGGTACCTAGATGGGAACCTCTAAAAACTAAATTCGGCAAAATTAATCAAGTGAATAAGTTCAAGTACTTAGGAGAAGTGATTCAGCCATCAGGCTTGAATTGTGAAGCAAGTAAGGAGAGAATCTCAAAATTTCAGAAGGCCTATAGACTCACATGGAACAGATACAACAATAAATCAATATCCAGGAACGCAAAATTAAGGCATTACAACTCAGTTATCAAACCTGAAGCACTATATGCCTCAGAAACCTTGATCATTGGAGGCAGATCACTTATTAAAGACATAGAGAAACAGGAGAGGAAAACATTGAGGAAAATCTTTGGTCCAGTCTGCTCAGGGAGAATCTGGATGAAACTGAAGTCTCGGGAGCTTTATCAGCATTCTGAAAAGATCATAGAAACAGAAACATACCTTCAGAAAATTAGCATCCCACAGGAAATTTTTCAAGATCGACTCCAGTTCAAAAAAGCAGTCAACAACCATAATTTTGGTGAGCAAATGAATACAATGACCAATAAATCATGGACTGAAGAACGGAAGGCCCAGTGCCCAGATGAGATTTTGGGAGAAGAAAAAAATCTACATCAGGTAAATAAGTTCTATCATGCATCACAAATGGGCATAATGCTGTAAAAAAAAAAAAAAAAAATTATTGGCTTTACGTCTCACTAACTACTTTTACGGTTTTCGGAGACGCCAAGGTGTTATTACGTGCCAGTAAATCTACCGACGTGAGGCTGACGTATTTGAGCACCTTCAAATACCACGGCATTAAGCCAAGATCAAACTTGCCAAGTTGGGGTCAGAAGGCCAGCGCCTCAACCGTCAGAGCCACTCAGCCTGGCAGGCAATATTTTGGGGACGAAGTCAAGCATGTTCACCATCAAGGGCAACGGGCAAGACCTAAGGAAAACTAACTACTTCAGTCTTTAGGATCCTGTCTGCAGAGCAACAGTGGTATTGATCAGGAAGTACGTTCCACTAACTACTTTTACGGTTTTCGAAGATGCTGAGGTGCCAGAATTTTGTCCCTCAGGAGTTCTTTTACGTACCAGTAAATCTACCGATATGAGGCTGATGTATTTGAGCACCTTCAAATACCACCGGACTGAGCCAGGATCGAACTTGCCAAGTTGGGGTCAGAAGGCCAGTGCCTCAACCGCCTGAGCCACTTAGCCCAGCAGGAGTACTTTAAGACAGGCATGGTAGTCCATCGCAAATCAAAGATGTATTGCCCTACGGTCCACCCAGTTGCACTGTATGAAGCCAAGAGTTGACCAGCTTAACGTATGAGTATCCTCTTTGCCCTATGAAGATATGCATGTTATGCTGGTCTCTTGAAGATTCTCTCCTTGATCACAACCAACTGCACACCCAGCAGAGGAAGGAAGTTGTGCCCGTTCAGCAGAAAATGCCGGACAGGGGCCTGAGAGGTACGAGCATAAAATGGTGCTTGTCAATGTGCACCTGGAGAAAATGGATTTATATGGAATCTTTTTATGATCAGATTCCCTTTGTGATGCCAACCTCAGTTAAGGAGCTAATGAAGATGAAATAAATGATGGTGAATGAAATTGGGTAAGAAGGTGGAAGGAATCTACTGTGGCCTATGAAATAGGAACTGTCCCAGCATCTGCCTGGGAGTGAAAATGGGAAACCAAGAAAACCATTCTCGGGACTGTTGACGGTGTGGTTTGAACTTGCTAATCACTCGAATGCAGAGCTTGCTCCATAACTGTTGCGTTTTAACATGCGCAGCCACTTTGCTCGGTATAAAAATTAAGTCTTCTTTCTTCTTCTTTATCTGTTTACCCTCCAGGGTCAGTTTTTCCCCCCTCAGACTCAGCGAGCGATCCCACCTCTACTGCCTAAAGGGCAGAGTCCTGGAGCTTCAGACTCTGGGTTGGGGAATACAACTGGGGAGGATAAACAGTACCTCACCCAGGTGGCCTCACATGCTATGCTGAACAGGGACCTTGCAGGGGGATGGGAAGATTGGAAGGAATAGGCAAGGAAGAGGGAAGGAAGCGGCCATGGCCTTCAGTTAGGTACCATCCCGGCATTTGCTGGAGGAGAAGTGGGAAACCATGGAAAACCACTTCCAGGATGGCTGAGGTGGGAATCGAACTCACCTCTACTCAGTTGACCTCCCGAGGCTGAGTGGACCCCGTTCCAGGCCTCGTACCACTTTTCAAATTTCGTGGCAGAGCCGGGAATCGAATCCGGGTCTCCGGGGGTGTCAGCTAGTCACACTAACCACTACACCACAGAGGCGGACTGGTATAAAAATTAAGTATGAGATAAAAATCTTAAGGGTACAGACAAAATTGTAGGTGTAGCAATGACATTTAAAGACAGTGAGTTCCTCTAGCCTACCCATTCTGCTGGTATTTCTCATAATGAACACACACTCTGCCTCCTTTAACATCAAGAAGTACAGTTGTAGTAACCTCTATACTTCAATTTAGGGTTTCATTACAGAGGGGTGTATGGATATTTTTGTTGAGAAAGTGTACACTCTTGTATGTTTCTAACTAGTGTCTTATTGTTTAAACAGATAGCTTCTTGTAACATAATTTTCTAATTTAAAAAAGTCAGACCACTCAACAGTTCATTTGTATAGTTCAAACAGATCCATATTTTAAGTCCAATGCATGTAAAGTTTAACTGAATTAAATTTGTGCAGGTGTTGCATGCCATTCAATCTTTACAATTCTGTTTTTGGAGGAAATCCTGCTTCATATACTTTACAGCAAAAATACGAAGGAATGCAGCGAGTAATGAGCAACTGATGCAAACTTTAACACCTTCAAAAGCTGCTGCCGCAGGGGGGGAACGTGGATAGAAATTTTCCCAAACAAGTTCCCTGTTACAAAAATGTTCTTATGTATTCTAGTATGTTCCAAAATTACTGCCCCTAGTCATACCGTTCTACCAGTGCAAGTACAAAAATAAAATGAGACCAAATTCATTATTTATTCGCTAAGGGGAAAAATCAAAGAAACTTCTGCAGATGTCAACTTTCTGTACCATTTCCACCTCCTTGAGATAGACTCTTTCATTTTCAGCTGTCCTCTCTTTGACAACATTAAGTTTCCAGGTCCGACAAGTTTTTCAACTTCTCCCTTTTCAATATTCTTCGCTTTTTTTTTTTTTCATTTAATATCTTCTTCGAGGAGTTAGAAAGCTTTTAAATTAAATAACAGGGCAATGATAATCTGGATGATATGCAACTGCAAACAACAGTCACCATCACCAGAACCTCAAGCATATTTAGAAAAAAAAATTGTATTTTGGAAGCAACTGATTACATATAAATATAGTCATGCAAGTCAAGTATCATGGAATTTAAAAAAAAAAACCTACCTGATTCCTTTACTTCTGTGCTTGCCTCTGGCAATTCCTTTCCTTCTTTTTCAATGACTAGTGAACCTGAACCTGATTCCGCTTCAGATTCTGCAAGAGAAATATATTAACAAAATTAATATGAAATTGAACACAAATACTATTAAACCCATTACATTAAACATCTGTGCAATAGGAAATAAAGCCGAGATTTTTTAGGAAGAAAATAGTGATTAATTATAAATAAGCAAATACGCTAATAGTTTACGCAACTGTTGATAAACTGATCATAACCTAGGGACTTCCAGTTTTACACAGAATCCAAACCACAGGGACGTGACTTTTCATTTTAAAAATCCCACATGCATTTGCTGGGATTCAAAAATCACAATCACCTTGGTGAGCAGACATTGGTGTTGCCAGCCCTACAATTATAATTCTTTAAATCAGTAATTATTTGAAGAAATAAATTATTTTACCTGTTTAATGCTCCACTAATGCATGAAAGTTTTCGGTGACACTGATACAGGGAAGGGGTAAGACTGGAAAGGAAGCTGCTAGACAAATCAATTTCCGAATCTTGTGCCTTTCAGTTTACTCACTATTCATACAGTTACTTCTTACTCAAAATGCACATTTTTCTTTTTCTTTTTTTTTGCACTGAAAGGAAGAGATTAAAAGGTATTTGAAAACAAGAGTAAACATAGATAACATGATGATGTGTTGTTACACAATTCCAATTTCTATGTAATGTATTGGCCTACAGAATGTATCTATATCAAAATATTATGTATACCACAGAAATTACAGCTGCTATGGTCAGTAAACATAGGAGTTGTGAGCCTCAAAAAAACACACACCAGTACAGTGCAAAGGAATGAATATGACTATACAATTATGAAATAAATGGCTGAAGTGTCAATAAAGTGGCTTCATTGTTGGTCATGAAATGGATGTGTATCATATTACTTACCCACAGCAGTTCAATTTGAACAGTATACATGATACATAATTAAGGCATTGTCAACATAGAAACATATTTCACAGTGAGCACATCTGATGAAAGCAAGCTGTCCACCGTTGTCTCTGGATCATTCTTCTGCAAGTCCAATGTCAAAACTATACTCTGAAGGTGTTTCAAATGGCATAGGATGTTCTGTTTGGAAGAAAGCAAATAGGTTTGAATCTGCTGGCCAAAATCTGAAAATGTACCAATGATTGAAGGTGGAGAAAATTGCCTCTGTCAATGCATCTGTGATGAACTTTGCCATGTTTTTGAATGGACGAAAAAAGAAAATGTCTGCTGGCTGTGCAAGTCCTGTATATTTTGCTGGGATGAACTTCTTATGGAATACCACACCTTCAGGTACTGTATCATTGCAAAGATTGTCGTACTTGTTTGATGCCCAGGAAAGAACCAACAGAAGAATGCATTCCTTACCTTGCAAATATGGCCACAATACCTCCGCCAGGAATGCTTTCAAATGCTGTTTAGTCATGTTTGTTGATTTGCTTGCATAGGCTTTCACATTAAGCAATTCAACGATCATGCTAGCTGGAAATTGTCCACTGGGCTCCGCCGAGACAAGAACATACATGTGAAATAGTGTGCCATCCATTTCTATAACTGGCATTATCATATATAAATGTGTAGTTGCGCCACAGCACCATAGAGACCATCTTGCTACCTTTAATGGCAAGAGTTCTTCCAGAATGCAGCTCTTTATCAAATCAGGGCTGATCAGCATTTATTATCTTCTCCGGAGTAAAGTTGTGCTCTATACATAAAAACAAATTCTTTTGCTTTTTTAATGTCTAAACAAAAAATCTTTTGCTGGCTATGTGTAATTTTACGAGAAACTTTTTTTTTCCCCTTGAATTTTTTGATCCACGTTTTGGATGCTTTAAACAGTGAAGTGTTGTTTGGGTCATCATGTTTCTTAATATTCATCACTCACAGATGCAACATTCGGTCATGGATAATTGCATGCTCTAGTCTTTTTGCTATGAAAAGATCACCTACCTCTTTGTTGATTATTTCTTGTAATAGAACTTTGCTGTGCCTGCGAGGGGTTTGGGGAGTCTTCTCAAATTTCTGCAAGACTGTCTTGTTTTCTATCCCTTTTTGTGCCAACACAGACAAATTTCATGCGAGGCAACATGTCAATTGCCAATCCAGGAAGACACGGCTGGGGTAGGCTATTTTCCCTTGGTTGCTTTGTCCAGATTTTGTATACATCAGCCAAGTAATTTTCAGGGAATTTTATTTTCTCTTTTCTTGGCGGTGATGGGGTATATGAAGAACCACTGCTGTCTTGATAATCACTAGATGATCAATTTCGGTTTGGACACTGCTCTTTTCCAACTTTTAATCCATCAAGCTGGTTCAACATTAATTGTACGTCTGGTGGACTATACTCGTTCCACCGGTTTGAGTACCACGAACAGCCAGTGCAGGCGGAAGTTAGAATGCCTATTACACATGCATCACTGCTGTTTTCAGGGATCTTTTACCACCTTTTGAATTGAGAAGCTATGTACTTTCCTGCCATCTCTGTTTTATAATTAAGACTAATACAAAATTGATCAATGTATGTTGTTGCTTTTGACTCATACCGATCGGGGATAGATCATGAAATGTGCGCTACTGAGTTTCAAAGAAGTTGCTTTCCTGACATACTGATAATCCTTTGTGAACTATAAATAACTAGAAAATTCTTATCACTTACAAAGGGGAATTACTGAAAACCAGGTATCTTTTGCTTCGCAGGCTAGAGGCTACTCAGTCACAGAAGAATGGCCGGGCCATCTCATTCTCTTGCGTGTGCACAGATTATTCCATTGATAGATTATAGCAGTAGAAGAGATTTATCGGGAAGCGATATTTTCAGTAGTGATACGATAGTGTCTATGCAGGTTACTGCAGAAGTGGTAGACGGCACAGATGAAGAGGAAACAGATTCAGCTGTAACAACTTCGGCCGCTGTTTGCTGGTTGTGGCAAGAGGTAGATTTCATTACAAGCACACAAAAGACCACCCAGGTACCAAATATTATTTTGAGTCTGTTTTCGATCCTTTTCTGCTGTTTTTTGGCAACAAAGTGATTGACCTAATTGTTTGAGACAAATAGGTATGTGGCAGAATGTGTACTTAGCGTGCCCTTGAAACCAAGGTTGCATGCCAGGAAGTAGAAGCCAGTGCCAGGAAAGGAAATTTGTGTGTTCTTTTGGCTAGTAATGTTGATGGGGATAATGCGGAAATGCACCTTCAAAAGCCATTTCACCAGGGATGGATTTTTAGAAACCCCTGCATTCTCTCAAACAATGGCAAGGGACAGGTTAGAACTAGTCTTGCAGTATTTACTTTGTATTTACAATTCTCCACGGGATACATATACGGGGCCTAAACAGCTTTTCAAATTTCAGCCTTTCTTGGAAATTATACATGAACATTTTTAGACTGGCTACATTTCCAATGAAAATATTTCTTGCTCACTTTGTAAATATGCCTGAAATAAATACCGTATAATCCCAAGCAACCAATATTTAAAGGACAAAATACAATAAAATAAAAAAGTTTCATTCAAATTTATTTACAATATTTGCTACAGAACAAGAATGTAATTTCACTACGTATGTTTCACGAATTTAAAATAGTTTCAAAAAGTTTTTAAGTGTCCTTGAAGTAACAACCAATAAATTATTTAAAACACACAGAAAAAATTATCATTCACAGAACGATAGTCAACACTTCATCATCAGAAGTACCAACTTCAGAGCTTTTACTATCACTTTGACCATCACTTTTCCACACATCATCATCTTCGCTGCCATCCATAGCATCAGAGATACTGTACTTCAGGAAACTTTTCCGGATGAGGTCGCCAGAGATACGATCCCACGCCATCTTTACCCATGAACAAAGCAGTTGAACTTCTGGGCGCTTAAACGACCAGTTGGCGTCAGTGAACGATTGTCAGCGACCACCCACTTGGTATACAACAGTTTCAAGGCTGCTTTGAACAGACGGTTTATACAGACATCCAACGGCTGTAACAGATCTGTTTTTGCATCCTTGGTTTGCTTCTTCACAGCTTCTGTTGTGTGACAGTGGTAGCTGTCCATAACAAGCAAGCTTTTCCGTTCAAGCAATGCACCAGGGCAACATTGCCAAACACGTTTCAATCAGTATTCCACTAGTAGACTGTCCATTCAACTCTAGTCCTGAGTTCCGACGATAACACTAGCAGGTAGACTTCCTTTCAGAAGAGTCTTTCTCTTCAAAACAACGTACGGTGGAAGTTTAATTCCATCAGCAAGTCTACAAAACATTACTGTACACCTCTGTTTTTCATTATCACCCGTTCTGATGGTAACACTTTTTGATCCCTTAACACTCACAGTACTGTCCAAAATAAAGAGGTGTCTGATCTGCATTTCCAATTTGGGAAAGCAGATGCAAATTTTTCTTTTGCAAACGAATTATACGGCGATGGAAGGAAAACAGTTTTTCTTCATAGACAGTAGGAACATGCTGTAAAATTGTGGTACGCCTTCTAATGCTCAGTCCATTCCTCTTATAGAAATTCCCGATCCACCCTAGGCTTGCTTTAAACTCTGGCATAGAAAGTTCTTTTGTGATTTCTAATGCTTTTAATTGGCACATTTTGGTAGACACGCTGTATCCCAATTCCCACCTTTCTGTTACGTATTTGTAGAGAATCTTTATAATTTCAGGAAACTGTGCACTCTGCCCGCAGAAAGCTCTACGACCACCACTGCTATTATCTTTCTTCTTTCTCCAATCCCGAATACAAGAATCATCTATATCTTATTTCCTACCGGCGGCACAATTTCCAATAATTTCAGCTTCCTTTATAACCGTCAGTTTTTAATTTACAGCAAAAGACAGCAAATGCTTTGTTGAATTCATGTTTACACGTGGTACTCTAAGAACATGAGACTGGAGACTGACTGCCGCCAAACGCTTATGGTAAATGAAAAGTGAAAGTGTGTTTGGGGTTGGGGGAGCACGCGCTGAGAAGATCAGTTTTCAAGTCACGGTGACCACGAGTGTGAAGATGTTTGATTTCAGGGTTGTTCCGTACTTAGAAATCATTTTACTGAACTTATAAACTACAGCTGCCTTTCAGGAAAGTTTTACACACCTTTATATTATAAAACAAATCTCCATTATCACATGAAATACATGAGAGTTTCAAACAAACGCTGTCAGAAGACGTGGTTGAATCCAGTGCCAACCCTTAAAACTTAATTACATTAAAGAACGTGACATAACGTGAAGTATCGCGCCACGAAATGAAAGGCTTGAATAAAATCCGTACCCAATTTTTAGAAGCAATATTTTCGCAAAAAAAGTGTGGGTGGTATTTTGGGATTATATGGTAGGTACCAAATGTCAAACTTATCCAAATTATATATTTTTGCAAATGTTAAAGGTGGTTATGCACAACCCTGAACTGCTGTCATCACATATATATTGCAGAAAAACATTGATCTAGGTAAGTAGTCCTAAAATTCTCATTACATTGTGTTTCTCATTATGAATTCTTTAACTTGATGGTGTCTAAACCCCTGTTGAGCTTCAATTTAAATACCACCTGGGAAGTGAGGAGCTCAGGATTAAATTGCCGACTTGAGGGGTTAGTGATGGATTATCGACAAAATCACTACCTTTTTCGTCAAAATAAGTGTCTCCTTCGTCTATCATAAGTGTATTAAACTCATTGACAATAACATCATTCTCAAGCAGCTGCTGTTTAATCTGTTCAGATCATACAAATTTGTCCCTCATCTGAATTTCCTTGGAAACACTAAAGAAATCGGCCAACAACTTGACAACTACGGCTTGTTTCATTCTGTACAGTGCGTAACACAGACTGCAGTCACATCTACTGCACACAATGATGACTGACTGAAGCTTGTTGTTTAAAGGGGCCTAACATCTAGGTCATCCGCCCCTAATGGTACGAAATGAGACAAAATGAAATTACAACTTAAAAACCCAAAATCCTCCACTAACCACAATTCAAAATGTGAGGACAAAGAATGAATGGATGGATATGAATTTAAAATGATCAGTTGAACTGATCCACAGTGCCTCACATGCACAGAAGCTGGTGTAAAACAATAGTATTACTGACCAAGGGACTGCTTCTATAGCACGATACTGAATTGATGATGCTTGTAGTCGAAAGGAGTCCAAAATCCAAGTCATCTGCCCCTCATAATGGTACTTATAGCCAGAAAAGTAGAACCATGGTATTTGTCATGTTGCAGTACTAATCAAGAATAGCGTAGACTCGTGGTATTCCTCACATTATGGTACTACTCACAGGTAATGAAATTCGCATATGTATTACAGACCTACTGTGTTTCGCACATTGCGGCGCCACTGACAGGCAACGCAAACCTATGGTGTGTATCACCTAAGTGTACTAACCACAGGGACTCTTACTATCCCGTGGTGTTCCTCATATAGTGCTTACTAGTCATAGGCAAGCCAGAACTATGGGTTCCATCACCCCATGGTGTCGCTCATATAGTGCTACTAATCACAGGTACTCTAAAAGCCGTCGTGCTCTCGTTTGCTACTAATCACAAACCTATTTGATACCTAACTTAGTGGTACTACGTGCAAGGAAAAGTGACCCATGGTGTTCCCCGCGTGGTGGTACTAATCACAAGGAGTTTCATGGTTCTAATATAATCATCCCTTGCTCGCCCCTTTTAATCGCCTCTTACGACAGGCAGAGGATACCGTGGTTGCATTCTTCGTCTGCGCCCCCCACCCACAGGGGGTTGTGTGTTTGGTCCGCGAGAGGTGTTTTATTTCCCTCTCATCCGCCGGCAAGCCCGTTAGGATCCCCCTATCCGCCACCTGGGATGCGCCACGTGGCAGTATCACCTCTCCCCCTGCTACGCCAGCGTAGTAGGTTCGTGGCGCACACAATGAGACACAGGTCTGGACTGGAGAGAGCCTTCTCTTCATCCATGTGCCTGTGCTAAATACAATTTTTTTCGTGTAATTAGCACACTTTTTTGACGAAAAATACAGGCAAAAACTTTGGATGCATAAATTATTCAAGGAATTCAGATATTTAAAAATGATTTACAATTCATTTACATTTGAAAGATACATCAAATATAATATCAACATAATTGGTTCAACTCATTTGCGCTTATCATCATTTGGCGTTAAATTCCAGCACGAAATTTTCCTGAGAAGTCAAATAGGGTACATCAGATAAATTGGACACATGAGTTTGAAGAACTGACACTGGAAAATATTCTTCCCTTACAAGCTGACAATACAACTTGAAGTGAAATAAACATGAACTAACAAAAGTACAATTCTTATGTCATAACAATGACACACTGGCAAAAAAAAAAAAAAAAAAAAATTGTCCAATACGAGAAAGGCCAGGCATCGAAGGAGGGACCCTGCTAGATTTTCCCAAACGTTCGTATCCAATCTTGTACGAGTGACGTGTCCATCCACCCCTTTTCTTGGATACCAACGTGGATCCCTCGTGGAAATTTTACTTTACGCATTGTTTCTCATTTTAGCACAACTTAAGGTATAAGCTTTCTGCCATCAACTGTTACAGCAAGCATTGCAGTACATCGTTTTTCGCTTCCGGTAGCACGTATGAAAACACTGTCCCTTTCTTATCCACTGTTCGACTTTGGGACTGATTGGAGCCTGACCTGCGGTTCCTATTTGGGAGATCAAATATTCCTTCATTTTACGCTTCTCAATCACAAAGCGATGAAAAATCAATTACTTTTTGGTTGAAATCATTCATCATTTTTTTGGCATAATGTTGTTCTTCGTCGAACAGAAAGTCCATTTCTCTCTATGAACTTAATCATCCAGCCATGGCTAACTTTCAAATACGAGACACTGATTCCACGTGCAGCGGCTATTTCTCATTCTTTAAAATACAGCATTTCCAACATTGCATAACGAAATCATACATTTAAGCAGGTCCTCCTCTACTTGCAGAAATTTGCCGCTTTTTGGTCCACCAAATGCTTTGCGAGACTTGTTGGTCGCTTGAAGTGCACTTCTCTACTACCGCAGTAGCGCACGTTGTATTCGGACACCAAATAACGGTGGCCCGCTGCCCTTTTCCCGCATGTTTCGGCGTAACTGATCACCGCGAGTTTATATGATGCAGTATTACTCGAATACTTGTTCACTGTGGACTAACAAACAATTCTGAGATCACAGAAAACGCATGTCCCGCACTCATAAAACATCTTTGTACCAGACTGGAATAGAGTGTCACTAGTCACTTCTGGGCTGATTCTCTCACCAAACTACTGCAGTGATATTTCCTACCGACCAATAACAGCATGATGCCCTGTATTTGGAATGCCTGCTTTCGCAACTGGAAGGCTGCTACTTGAGTAGTTGACATCTGTATTTCAAAAAGCATCCGGAGCTGCGTGATGGATGTTTTTCTCCACTTTGAACCCAAAAATATTGGAATGCATAAATTATGCAAGGGAGTTAATTATGTAAGAAAATATGATTTTTTCCTCCCTTCTCCTTCCACCATTAACTGTCCATAGCACATACAACTGGGCTAAATATCTATTTGTATTATATAATATTATTATTATTATTATTATTATTGTTACAAGTGAACTATGTAGCATGAGTGGAATGTAATTATTTTAAGACTTTATTGGCGAAGTACTATGTAATGTTTTATTTATCATGACCTAGCCTGTACTGTTATTTGTAGAGCATAAGATAATTTTTTTTTTTTTGCTAGGGGCTTTACGTCGCACCGACACAGATAGGTCTTATGGCGACGATGGGATAGGAAAGGCCTAGGAGTTGGAAGGAAGCGGCCGTGGCCTTAATTAAGGTACAGCCCCAGCATTTGCCTGGTGTGAAAATGGGAAACCACGGAAAACCATCTTCAGGGCTGCCGATAGTGGGATTCGAACCTACTATCTCCCGGATGCAAGCTCACAGCCGCGCGCCTCTACGCGCACGGCCAACTCGCCCGGTTAAGATAATTTAATGACCTAACCTGTACTGTATAATATTGTAACATAGGCATTTGTAAATAGTAGAATTCTGTTCTATAGTTCCTGGAAAGATCCAGAAAGTTACATAACTTTGTACAAGATGTGTTACCTTGTTGGTATGTGTTCTAGAAAAAGTGTTCTGTCTGTTCTGGAAAAATACGACTCGCGATCATGCGTATTCTAGAATGTTAGCCAAAGTTCGCGATTGAAAGTAAGGTTGTGATTGGTGAGTCTAGGTGGCGATAGGGAACACGTGCACGCTGATTGGCTGCCTCCAAGGCCAGTAATTCCTATATATAGTGAGCGAGGCAGTGTTCGAATGTATTCTGTATCCTGAATTCTGTCGGTCTTGGTCTATCTGTCTGCGAGCAGCCTATCTGGTTGACATCCCCCGGTTTCGGGATGGCTCTCTCCTCGAGTAAGCACTCTTGAATTCCGTCCTGCTAAAATTTCCGTAATGTTCCGATTTGCTTTTCATACAGGAGTCTGCCCTAACCTCGCCTAGATTCACCAAATTAGTTACTTATGACGCCTTAGTTTTTCAGCTAGACTTACCTGTTCGTTTCCGAGGCATTCCCATTTCTTGTTTCACTAAAATATGTAGAATGTAGTTTAATATTATTTCCCTTGGGGTTTGCCTCTGGTAGTTCTGTATCACTTTAGCTACGCTAAGTTTTGGATAACCTTTTTCATATCACTGTATATTGCATTGTACAACTACATTGATAAATAGATGTATAGTAGATTTGAAATTTGAATTTACACTGCTACGAAATAACCTATGTATATCACTGAACTTATAGCTCATAACTTGGAATGTATTTGTAAAATTATCTTGTAAATAATATTTTTTTAAATCTAAGGATCACGGTGATTTATTCGGAATCCGCTATCTAAGCCATGTCCATGTCTTTGGTAGGTTCCCAGCCTTTTCATCTTCCCGGTTTGTTGTTCACTAGTTGGCCCTACTGATGTTTACATACATGTTTTGTTGGAGACCCACGTGATGCAAGGTACTGTTTTTCCGAGTGTGTAGTGTTTCCTTATATTGTGTATTGTACTCTTACCTTCCCTTTTAACTGTGTTTGTGCCTTGTTTGTGTTACCATTGTAGTAGTAGGTAACAATTATTATTATTATTATTATTATTATTATTATTATTATTATTAGGCAGGTCTTACACAAATATCAGCGACAACCCCAGATCCCTTTTCCATGACAGAACTAAACCTTTTTAGGTCAAAAACCAATCACAGCAACAGCATTTGAGTTTGCGTCGACTAGGTTTTCTACCGCGCATCTGGCTGGTCACGAATTGCAATTAATTACATATATTCAGTGTTGCAAAACTGGTAAACATAAACATATAAAGATACGACTAGATACACACAGAAAATCTATTAAAACCAGGCAAAAGTGGAGAGAATAACAGCAATGAACAAACACGCATAGGTATTTATGTCATACATCTAAAATCCAACTGGATAAGGGGAGAATGAAACAGATATCATGAAAAGCATAAATTCAGGCACGTAGTGGGAGAAAGCTCAGAGGAGAGAAGGTGCAAATGTACAGCAAAAATGAGTAGAATTTGAGAAACTGAAGAGTTAGGATGTGGAGATAGTAGTAAGGAAGAGATTAATTCTATAGATCACAGGATGCAGATTCATTCAGTGTAATGCCAAAGTTCGAGAAGATGAAAGTGCCATATACACAAAAGAACTTAATGATATTCATTAATGTTAATAAAGGTTAGGGCATTAGCAGCTAAGCCGAGGCCAACAAAAAAGACAGGCCTTCCTGCAAGATTATCACATGGCCCTTTTGGTCCTTAGCTTGGTTGGCAATTTGGCGTAGAATCTAGTTGTCTTGTTTACATCTGTTGCCTTATCATATATTTTTATGTTTACACATCATTTCAATTAAGTTCAATGAGTAATTTTGTTTAGAAAAACGTTATCTTCGTATGTGCAATATTATTTGTTTATAAATCGATAATCTATATATATAAAATAAGAGTTTTGACTGTACATTGCCCAGAATTTGAAAATAATGGTATTTCTGTATTGGTCATGTCCATAGTAACAAGAAAATGCACTTTTTACTTTTCCATAAGTCTGTATGTACACGCATCACGAGAAAACGGTTGAAGAGAATTTAATGAAAATCAGTGTGTGAGGTTGGGGGATGAGCCTCTACAATCTAGGCTATGAATCATTTTACTCACGCTGAGTGAAATGGTAATTTAGGGGAAGGCCTAAAATTAAATTCTCAACTATTTATGTTATTAGTGGTCGTATTTTAAAGAAAATGGGTATGCAAAGTTGGGGAATAAGTTGCTATAATCTAGGCTATCAATAATTCTATTCACGCTGAGAAAAATGGTAGTTTAGGGAAAGGCCTAAAATTTATTTCTCAAATATTGTTATTAGTAGTCCTATCTTGATGAAAATCGGTATGCAAAGTCAGGAAATAAGTCGCTATAGTCTAGGCTGTAAATTATTTTATTCACGCTGAGTGAAATAGTAGTTTAGGGGAAGGCCCAAAATGTAATTCTCAAATATTTCTTATTAGAGGTGTAATCGATGAATGCTACATAACTAAGGTTATATAGTATTAAATTTCCTATTATTCATGTCTTATACATTGTTACCATATTGGCTATGATCACAAGGATATTAACGAATTTGGATTTTTGTTACTAAGTCCATATCAGCGCTGAGTAACGAGAAAATGAGTAAACAGTATTTAATGAAAATCGGTATGTAAAGTCAAAGAATAAGAAACTACGGTATAAAATATTTTACAAATCACAGAGTCGAAAGAAAACTAAATGTGAAGGCCTACAATATAGAAAGCTCATAACATTGATCAACAATAACATTACATTGACCATTGTTTGTCGTGATGTGCATTGTGTCTTCTGTTGCCCCTCATCTCCGGTAGATAGGATTACTGCTGCGTACAGAGTATTTTTTATTTGATTTACGATGCACCGACATAGATAGGTTTTATGGCGACTATGGGATAGGAAAGGGCTAGGAGTGGCTTAGAGGCCTTAAGGTACAGGCCCAGCATTTGACTGGTGTGAAAGTGGGAAACCACGGAATACCATCTTCAGCGCTGCCGACAATGGGGTTCGAATCCACTATCTCTCGGATGCAAGCTCACAGCTGCGCACCGCTAACCACATGGTCAACTCACCCAGTCATACAGAGTGTGACAGCCTGCCTGAATATTGATGGGAAGTAGCTGGTGAGTTAGATAACTTTCTTCGTTAGCATGCCATTCCCCTGGTTTATAAATTTTCTGATACTACTGGTACGTAACACACTGGATCATCATAGCATTCGGGCTATTCAATCCCTACTCTGAGGCACTGATTGGAATGAACAGTGTGCATATTTAGCGGAATAATGGCAGATGAGTGTTCGTGGCAATCTGCGGTCTGGTCATCCCAGCTCTGGAACTTTGGACTATTAGATTGGCACCGCAATCTAACCGCAGCACTGTTCGTTAAAAGTGATAAAACGTGCGGCTTACCATTTGATCGAGTATTTTATATGATAGAATTGCTTTTAATTGCTACATTCATACTTATGCTTTTGTAATGACCTATGTTGATTTCAGTTAGGAAAACCACAAAGTCAGTCTTTCTGAGAATCCCATAGCGAAGCACGGGTACATCAGCTAGTGCATAATCAACCACTGCACCAAACCAGTGGTGTCAATCAAGGCCAACTAGATAGACAGGCCATAAGGCTCCCCCTCCACTTCGGGCGCTACGTCACACAAGTCGCCAGCTGCATCACTTCTCGCCAGTGATCTGAACCTCGCAGCAATGAGGCTATAGATGGTGTTGAATGATTTAAACGTGTGTGAACATTGTGAATTATGGCCACGTCGTGTTGTATACCTGGTTGTAGAATCAACTACAGTTCAAAACAGCCTAATATTTCAGTGTTGAAATTTCCTACTGACTTGTTTCGAAAACAAAAGTGGATCATAGCCATCCATCGAACCAAATTTGTTCCTCCAGCAAGCTCAGTTGTGTGCATAAAACACTTTGACGAAGTTTCGTAATTAGGGACAATTCTGTTAAAAGACCTGATGAGTCTATTTTAACTGTACAACCTAACCAAAACTCTCAAACGACGTTATTCCTAAGTTTGAAAATGTGCCTGCCAATCTATCTAAAAATCTTCCGACACCGAGCAAAAATCCTATTCAAAGACAAGAAGAAATTGAAAAACGGGAAGAGGAAGGAAAGAAAGAAAGCTGAGGAAGAATATGACAGGATCAAGGACTTCGATGACGGTCAGGGTAATTTCAGTATTAAACGCAAATTAGATTTGCACAAAGTTTTCGTCGATTTTAACAGCCAAAGTCTCTGTATTTTCAAAATCTATATGACTGAGGGAAATATTCCGAAAATTGGTACTTCCTTAACATTAAACGAGGCTCTTGATTTTAAAGCCATTAAACATGATATTTTCATGAGTGATAAACCTGATATACGTGCATTAGGTGATGGGGCAAGATATTAAAATGGTCAAATTAGAAAAGTATTTGTAACTTCCTGTTTAGACCTTCTTGTAACTCAAAGGTGACTGTCCACGACAGAATCTGTGCACAAAAAAAATCAATGAAATTGAAAGTGAAGTTGATGAGTGTATCATTCCTGATAAATTATAATTTTGTAAGGAACAGCCTTAACAAAGAAAGTATCTTACTCCTGTATACTAATAACATGGCTCACTTCAATATTTTTCGCATTTCCTGGGGCGTAAAAGAAGATAAGACAGTCAATGTTTCTTACAATGCCTCACCCGGTTATTCACAGTCTTTTACTGCAAAACTAGGCACTGGAAATTCAGGTATTGATGATTCACATTGGAATTACTTTAAAAAGAAACTAAAATTGTTAAAAGAGCATGAAAGATTTTGTAACTTGTACGAGTCTACGTAAAACGTGAGCTGAACTATAAAGGAGGAAATGTTTTATTTTTTGTTTTCGCTAGTGGCTTTACGTCGCACCAACACAGATAGGTCTTATGGTGACGATGGGATAGGAAAGGCCTAACAGCTGGAAGCAGACGTGGCCTTAATTAAGGTACAGCCCCAGTATTTGCCTGGCGTGAAAATGGGAAACTACGGAAAACCATCTTCAGGGCTGCCAACAGTGGGATTCGAACCCACTATCTCCCGATGCAAGTTCACAGCCGCACACCCCTAACCGCACGGCCAAATCGCCCGGTAGAAGGAAAGGTAGACAGAGTTACTTTCAGTAGTAAAAGCGGAGAAAATAACACTACATTAGCTACAACTGCACAAACTTTTATGTTGTCATCCAGTCTTTAAAAAAAATAAAGACGTTGTTGATTTGTATCCATGTAAGAACCTAACGTGACATTTCTCAGAAGAACTAACTTTGCAAGTCTTAAACCATCTTCAAGGCTGCCGACAGTGGGGTTCGAACCCACTATCTCCCGAATACTGGGCACAATTTCTAATAATAACTGCGTTAGTAGGAAAATGTTTGAAAAGCTGTGCAAGAGCAATTTACAAACCACTTTTCAAAACCCGTTTGACGAAACACAAAAAATAAATAATTGTTTGATACTGGTCATTTATTTAAAATTTTAATTAATAACTGGCTTAATCAAGCTGACAACTTATCCTGACTTTGACAACCCTGAGTCAGACAAAAAAATGTCTATCTGAGTCTATCTAGTGCGGCCTTGGCTTGCTCCTGCACTGGACCAAAAGGTGTTGTACCACACTATTTTAGAGCTACATAACATAAACCTGTATACTAATGTTTTTACATGAGGATTCTCAGAGAAAAATTCTGATTTCGCTTGTCAACAATGTTCTGGAAAACGAAAACCTCATGTTTAAAACATACAGTGATTAAATAAATAGTTTTAAACATTTCATTGACAAATGTATATACATCTTTTGTAATATATTATTGAAAAACAATAGAAAAGTTACCGTAGACAAACTCATGGCTAAGAAGAAGAAATCCTCAGGAAAATAAAAATGCATGAACTGAAACCTTAGGAATTTTTAGGTAAGTTTTAAGTTGCAGCTTAATTTCTAAGAAAGGTTTCAGACTATTGTTGTGAATTGCCATCATGTATTTTCCTAGTAACATTACAACTATTTGTATACGTATTATGCGTTCTAATCTTTTACATGATACCGTGTTCAGTTACAAGTGACAGATGTCAGCATAATTTTAAGAAATGTACATATACTGTCCAGCCAGTTTTCTCCCCGCATAAAACTCATGTA
Source organism: Anabrus simplex (assembly GCF_040414725.1). NCBI lineage: Eukaryota > Metazoa > Arthropoda > Insecta > Orthoptera > Tettigoniidae > Anabrus > Anabrus simplex. The sequence goes on from NC_090269.1 coordinate 131,033,036, forward strand.
GTATACAAGCCTAAGTAAAGCTCCTTTTTTTTAAGGAGTGTTCAATTATATCGTTAAGGTTGAATAAATGAACAATATCATGGTGAAAGTGAAAGCGGGCCCTACACTGCCATGCTGCGCCAGCCACTCTCGTGACGTCACGGTCCGAGCCTTGTGGCCTGTCTATTTAGTGCGGCCTTGTGTCAATGCATTCCCTACACATATGGACATTCTTCCTTCTTTGATAATTGTAAGGACAAATTTCATAACATGGCAGGAAACATAGGTATTTTTTAAAACTTCATGAATGAATGAATGATAAATAAATAAATAAATAAATAAATAAATAAATAAATAAATAAATAAATAAATAAATAAATAAATAAAAAGAGCTGCCCCTATTAGGAACTGAAATGATCAGCATACTAATCAGTTCATATGAAAATATTTTATCTGTTGTTTGAGTGAAAGCGGAGTTTGAATTAAAACTTTAAAAAATTAAACTGTCAACCATCAGGCAGATTTTCTTTCAGATTTTATTGGAAAAAGAATATCCAATACATGGTGTTTCAGGTCAGGGAATTATGAAAGGTGTCAAACAACTGCCTACAAATTTTCTTAGCACAGAGTCCGCTATGGTCTGGATGATGGTGCCCGGGATTTCTATTATACTTGGGAAGTTCAGTGTCTTCTTTGCAATTGTCCCTCTAGCGCCTATCATAAGCCCAATGACTTCCCATCTTTTAAATCCCATATTTAGTTCAGAGATCCCCAGTGCATGCTTCCTATATGGCCTTTTCTTTTTCCTCACACATTTTCCTTGAATCTTATAAGTGGGATCGATCACCACCCATACCTTTTGCCTGATAATTACAACAATATCAGCTCATCTTACAAAATTGTACAAAAACTATTTTAATCCTCCTAGTCAATACTAGTAAGAAGTTCAACCATCAATACGGATTCAACAGTGAGATTCATAGTCTGTAATATCAGCTCATCTTGTGGATCCATTTGCAGAACTACATCCTACTTCTTCACAGACCTCCAAGTGTTTTTGTTTATGTGTGAACTGTATTGTGCCGATTGATTCTCATCAGCTCTCCCTTATGACAGAACCCTAATACAATTAAATTAATTATATATTATGGTTCCACCTATTCAATAACACTTAGTAATCCAAGCTTACATCACAAGTCGATCACAAATGGTACCGGTTTCACCCCAGACCTAGGTCATCATCAGCCGATTGTTCAAAAGGTACAAGATAAAAGCAATGCACAGATGAATAACAAGTAACGTAGAACATATAAAGATTTTTTCAAGATGAAAGTTTGTGTGGAGCTATATAACACTTGAGTATAAAGCAATAGGTTTTAAACGTCTTTAAAATCTTGATGTGAAGGTGAATAAATAGCTAGTTGTCTTGTTATGCAGAAAAGTTGAAATTAAACACCAGTGTGAAGAGAAATAAGTAAAACAGAGTGCAGTATTAGAACAATTGAGAATCTCAGTTGACAAAAAAAAAAAAAAAAAAAAAAAAGGTATCTTTAAGATAAATACTCAAGTAGTTCTTGAGGTGGCGAAGAGATCAATTTGAATGTCATATTGTTCTGAACCATGGTTGATTTTAATTCCCAGTTTGATGCGGAAATAAAAAGACATAATGAGAGTAATAAAAGCCAAAATGAAATTCTTATCTTTCAAAAAACCCTAATACACGAGGAAAAGTACTGAAATGTTGCATCTTCTGCAACGGGATGTGTTAAGGCTCCTTCCAGGAAGAGATCGAACTGGGATGATATTACAGTTCATTTTAATTGCTTCTGTCCATTGTCCACATAACATACCTCTCTTATTACTAATCCAAGACTTTCCTTTCCTCTAGTGGAAAAGAATTACCCTTGGATGGTAATGTGCACCAACTTCTAAAGGAATCCGCATGGAGTACTTTTTGGATGTGCTTGGGAAGAGGATTTGAGATGTACAACTTGCTCCTTGCTAAGCGGCAAGCGTTCAAGGCAAAGGACGATTTCAGTACAGAGCTCTCTAGTGGCTTCAAAGTATGGGGTTATTACATTCATAAGCCTTTTGCAAATATTTATATGTTGAATGAAAGCCTTCCATTGAGCTTTGAAAATTCCAAATCCTCTAACACTGCGTAGTGCGTAGATCATTGTATCTGCGGCGTCAGTACGAAATCCAATCATTTCTTTAACAGAACTGATTATTTTATCAATGTCACCAAGAAATTTTATTTAATTCATGTCTTGTATTGCTTTGATCTGGGAGATAGTGGGTTCGAATTCCACTGTCGGCAGCCTTGAATATGGTTTTCTGTGGTTTCCCAATTTCACACCAGGCAAATGCTGGGCTGTACCTTAATTAAGGCAACGGCCGCATCCTTCCAACTCCTAGTCCTTTCCCATCCCATCGTCGCTATAAGACCTATCTGTGTTGGAGCGACGTAAAGCCACTAGCAAAAAAAAAAGTTATATTCAACAACGAAACATAGCTGCAGAGTACACCAAACATTTAACCAATAATGAGTGAACTGCAACAGTTCGTCTATTTCCCCCACTACCACATCTTGCTCTTGCACTCTCCTCTCTTTGATTTCAACATAACCCACTTGAGTTCTCTGCCCTCGCCTAGACCTATGCAACAATATTGTCTGCAAGAAAATTTATTTAACTTAACATTGTTTTATTTGATATTTATTAACCAATTTTGGTCAACTAAGAACCACATAATTCTTCACGATTTCAGGTTTCTTTAGCACCAGTATTCCATCAATCCCTTGCCTGCAGCTCCTTTCTTTTCATCCATCCAATGTTGTTCGTTCTTGGTCACAGTTTCTGGTTCCTGTAATCCCTTAAATGCCTGTATCTTATTTCTGAATGTAGTTCTAGCGTGGATGTCTTTTTTCATGGTGTTCATTTCTTGCAGGTCCCTCTTGGTGTTGATAAATCTTTTTTCATATGATTTGCCTTTTCTATTGTACTTATTAAAATGGTTGAAATTTTCTTTAGTTAGCCTGCCATCCTCATACTCTAAATGTGTGCAAAGAATTTAATCCCTCGTTTTCATATGATGTCTGATATCCTGCTACATGTTTTGTACCATTCTTCATGCTGCATAATTGGTATGGTTCGGTGCATTTTCTGGATCGAAAATTTTCTTTCTTTCCCCGGGTGGTGCTAAGCGAGCAACAACTTCTGCAAATGGTCCTTCTTTACGAATATGCCAAATAAACATCAAAGGCATATCCAGATCGAAGAGTGAACATCTTTCTAGAATCCTTCTTGAAGACAACATCGATTTAGTGACCATTCAAGAAACTCGTACTGCTCAGCAACGGTGACTGACGATATTCACGTGGTAACTGTTGACATATCGGGCACCGAAGTGGTAAATGTGTATAAACCACCATCTGTGGCTTGGCCAAATGAAGTGCTCCTCACCCAGAATCATCCAGCAATATATGTCAGAGATTTCAATAGTCATCATCCGAACTGGAAATATGATGATGCAGATGAATGTGGCTCTCAACTAGTCACCTGGGCTGAAGCTAATAATCTACATTTGGTTTTCGATGTGAAAGATAGAGGAACCTTTAAGTCAGCCTGTTGGAAGAGAGAATACAATCCTGAACTCTGCTTTGTCACTGAAGATGTAAATGATATTGTCCTGCCTACTACAAGGAAAGTAACGGAAAAATTTCCCCACAGTCAACACAATAATAATAATAAATAATAATAATAATAATAATAATAATAATAATAATAATAATAATAATAATAATAATAATAATAATAATAATAATAATAATCGTATGGCCTCAGCTACCGTGTGCAGACATTTCAATTTGATGCCATCTGGCTGTCTGCTCATCAATTTCGACGTTCCGTTTTACTCTAGGTCCCCACTAGGTGGCAGACCGAGTAAACCGAAATTTCTCTTGGGCGTCCATGGTTGAGATTTAATGAATTTTGTTGGGTAAACACCAAATGTGTTACCAGAGATCTTTTACATGCCGACATCGTACGATATGGAGTGTCAAATGGACTTTTTTCCGCCCTTCAAAAATCCGACTACCTCTGCCGGGTTTGAACCCGCTATCTTGGAATCCGGAGGCCGACACTCTACCGCTGATCCACAGAGGCAGCTACAGTCAACACAGACCTGTCATAACTACAGGAATACAAATATCTTTGGTTAAAAGCATACCTCGACCACGCTGGAATTTCAATAAAGCCAAGTGGGATTGCTTTTCAGATCTTGACAAATATGTCCGATTCATACCGCCTATTCAGTCTAACTACGAACGTTTTGCTGGACTTTTATCTAAATTGCCAAGAAATATACAGTGGTGGTCAAAATAATGGAGCCACCTGGCAAAGGATTAGAATAAAGTGCAAATTTATTACTAGACATGTTTGTACTATGATGGAAACAAAATTTTACGTTGTACAGGTACCATTACAACAGAGTCACATTGTACCACAGTCAGTTATATAGATAACACAACTGAAACTAATCAATAATATTCAAAATAATACCAGGCCACAGGGTCAAAAAAATAGAGCCAATTGACACAAATATTTTGTACTTGATCTAAGTCTTATGAAATTTACAGGAACAGTCGTTTTTGCATAGGAGTGCATTAGTACTTCGTGGTGTAACCCTTATTTTTGAGGATTTCCCTGCACCTCTTACCCACAGAGTCGACTAAACGCCTGCATTCGTCGCTGCTGATCGCATACAAGGCTCTCTGGATTTCTTCCCAAAGTTTATCTAAAGACGTAGCTTTTGAGCGGTCAATTCTCTTGTCTACGATCTCCCATAAGTTCTCGATGGATGATGCGTCAGGGGATTGAGGTGGCCACTCTAATACTTCGATATGGTGATATTGAAAAAACTGCCTTATGATCCTTGCAGTATACTTTGGATCGTTATCGTGCTGAAATTTCCATTTCAGCGGCATTTCCTCTTCAGCATAAGGCAGCATCACATTTGCTAAGATGTCGTTGTACATTTCTGCGTTCATTATGCCGTTGATACGGTGTATTGGACCAAGGCCATACCATGAAAAACATCCCCATAACGTAACACTTCCGCCACCATATTTCACAGTTTTTAAAGTGTACTTGGGATTAAATTCCTGGTTTGGTGGGCGGCGCACAAAGACTTTTCCGTCTGAGGCAAACCTATTATACTTGGATTCATCGGACCAAAGGATGTTCCTCCATCAAATATTGGGTTTGTGTTCATTTCTCCGGGCGAAGGCCGACCTTTTCCGAACATTAGCTTTTAAAACATGTGGCTCCTGTCTCGCAATGCGCCCATTCAATTTTGCGGATCTCAGTCGTCTTTGAATCGTTGAAGTTGATGGTTGAACATCATTTTTGTCGCTAAACAAAATGGCTTTCAGTCGTGGTGGTGACAAAAATGGGTTTCTTTACTTCCCTAGTGATGAGTCTGTCTACGCGAGGAGTAGTTACACGAGGTCGCCCCCTGTTCCCCACCTGCGGCTTTGTTTGTTTTGCTAGTCTAATGGCGTTCTGGACTCGTTTTCGCGAAACGTGTAAATCTTTGGCTATTTGATTCATGGATATCCCACTTTTGAACATCCGGAACATTACTATACGACCATCATCACTTGTATGCTCTGCTCTGCCCATCTAGAAGAATGTAAACAAAACCAAACGTCAGTTTACATACAAAATAATATTGAGTGGAGGTTTGTTGACAAATAATATCACTAGCCCCCAAAACAACTGCAAAAAATCAATTTGAACGGGACTTCTGTAAAACGGCTCTATTATTTTGACCCATAAGATTCTTACCTTTATGCCTCTTTTCGAATGTGTAGCTCAAACGCTTCCTTTCGCACGACTACAGACAGCAGCGACGTCTTCCCTGATATTGTCTAAAAGGGACTAACAACACGGCACTCGTGGAGATTTTGCGAACTAATAGATATCCTAGTTCTTAATCTCGTCAATAGAGGTGGCTCTATTATTTTGACCGCCACTGTATTCCAAGAGGGCTGCAGAAAGAGTATATCCCTGGATGGAATGAAACTTGTGAGACACTATATGAGGAGTATTTACAGGGTGGAGATCCTGAAATAGCAAGTGCTCTGATACAGAGTTTAGATGAATCTCGCCAGCAGAAGTGGAACAATACAGTTGAGACTATGGACTTCAAACAGTCCAGCAGAAAAGCCTGGAGTCTTCTCAGGAAACTTACCGGAAACAGAACCTGCCCCAAGAGAAATGGTTGCATCACCCCCAACCTAGTAGCTGAACATATTGTTAATACTTCACGAGCGCCCTCTGATAAGAAACATACCGTCCAAGTAAAGAAGTTGCTCAAACAACAGAAAAGCAACTTTCAGGAGAACTCTATATACTCAGGACCATTTTCACATCTGAAAGTAGATACTGCTATTAAAAGCCTCAAACCTGGTAAAGCTGCTGGCTTTGATGGGATATTTCCTGAGTTTCTGATACATAGTGGTCCAAACACAAGGCTCTGGTTGGCTAAATTCTACTCTAATATCTTATCATCTGGACATCTGCCATATGAATTCAGGGTAAGCAACATCATTGCAATTCTGAAACCCGGTAAGCCAGAAGACTAAGTCGATAGCTACCGACCAATAGCATTGCTGAGTGTTTGCTATAAATTCCTTGAGAGACTTTCGTACAATAGGATTAGTTCGGCCATTAATGAAGTGATCCCAGTAGAACAAGCTGGATTCGGACAGAACCGAAGCTGTGTTGACCAGGTACTAGCACTAACAACTCACACTGAGGCTGGTTTTCAAAGGGGTACTACAACATCTGCAGTCTTTGTAGATCGAAAGGCTGCATATGATACTGTGTGGAGGCAAGGATTGATGTTGAAGCTGCAGCGAGTTATCCCGTGCAAAACTGTAACCACACTGATCAACAATATGCTAACCGAAAGGCTCTTCCGTGTCGTCATTCTGCTAAACTTATAACTATGAACCCCGAATTACCATCCGTAAGGGCCTACCCTAAAATACACAAAGAAAATGTACCCATGAGACCGATTATAAACTATAAAGCCAGTCCAACCTATAATTTATCACAATTCATTCAGAAATTTTTGAAAAAGCATTATTCATTTTTAGCAAACAAAACAATACAAAACTCAATAGATTTTTGCAACAGAACCAAAGAACTAAAGATCGAAAAACATCATACCCTTACTTCATTTGATATAACAAACATGTACCCTAACATTCCTATTAAACAAACAGTCAAAATAATTGAATGTAACCTAAAAAACCATAGTAACTTGAGCACCTTAGAAATAGAAGAATTCGTGATTCTGCTTAAATTCGCCTTAAACAATAACTACTTCAAATTTCATGATACCATATATCAGCAACAAGGATTACCTATGGGATCTCCTGCTTCCGGAATATTAGCAGAAATATATATCGACTACCTAGAACACACGTCAATTAATAAAACAGATAATATATATTTTTGGTGTAGATTTGTCGACGATATCTTCGTAATTATACATAATAGATTCACTGATGCACATACTATACTAGACAAACTTAACAATTTAGACCCCCAAATTAAATTCACTAAAGAAACAGAAAATAACCGTATCTTAAATTACTTGGACTTAACAATAACCAGGCATGACACTCACTTATCTTACAAGATCTATAGGAAACCCACACACACTTTAAATACCATAAAAAATGACTCCGTTCATCCTAACACACATAAAAGAGCAGCCTATTATAGTACGATACATAGAGCTTTCAATATCCCAATGACAATACAAGATCGAAATAATGAATTAAAATTAATCCACGACATAGCCAAATACAATGGATACAGCAAAGAAATGGTCAACAAAATCATCCACAAAATAAAATCCCAACCTAAAACTAAATTAATCAAAACAGCCAAACTGAAAAAAGATTATGTCCTATTTACCTTCAACAACACTAATATATATATATATACTATAACTAATATCTTTAACAAGCACAAGCATTCAAAACCACACACAACAGCACCAACACTATACACAACACCAAAACAGTCAATAATAATAAATACAACCAATCAGGTGTCTACTGCATCAAATGTAACAACTGTGACACAAGCTACATTGGATGTACAGGCAGAAACTTCACCGTCCGTTATAATGAACATATAAATGCAGTAAAGCACAACCATTTCTCATCAATAGGCCAACATGTAGAAGAATCTAAGCACAACTTCACAGACATCAAGAATGACATGATGATATTAAACATAAACTCTAAGGGCCCCCTGCTCAACATAACCGACGATTTCTATATTTCTTTGCATCAATACGCTAACCCCAATCATAACATTAACGACATTACAGAGAAAACCAGTATCATCTTTGACAAAGTAATTCCTGAAATAAAAAAATGACTATCTCAAATTAGTAAACACACGTCATAACAAACCGTCGAATCACAAACCTAACCCCGCCCCTACCTTTACAATAGCCACTCCTCCATCCCCTCCACCAACATCCCTCCACACAGCTAACATGAGCCCCAGACGTACTCGTAGCAGAACACAACAAATCTCCAAACATATCGGTACACAACCTCCACAGCAACAACAGTAAGTACTCTTTTCATTTCACACATACATCCAGGCATTCCTTCATACATACGCTATACTCATTAGCTTTTCTTTACAGATAACAACCATATAACGCGCATAGACGAGAGAGGTGTCACCACCAACTGCTCTAAAATTAAACCCTATCTTGCTGTATATATAAATCTTACCTGACTACATCAACAGTTGAATTGCACAGTACTCAATTTTCAAATTTTAATGACAAGAGTTCTTATAACATACCAATACAAAGTATATCAGCCATAGAACATTCTCGATATTCACCTAATACAACTTAATCAACACAAGAACTACAAGAGGATTGAGGAATGAATGCAACGCAACATGAACTCAAATTTTAATAGACGTTTTTAAAATATACCATGTTTTAATGTGTTTATGTACTCATGTCCATGCTCAATCAATAGGTTTTAGTTTATTATAACCATCACCACTTTTAATCAGAGATATTTTAACGCAACATACTGCAATATATTTTACTTCCATTTTTCATTAGACATCCAGATGCTCTAACGTAACATCTTTGTGATTTTGTGTAACGACTGTAAATTTGTGTGCTAGCTGATGATGGCCAAGATAGGCCGAAACCGGTACTAGTGCAATAATTCATTCACAATAAATGTATTGATCGGTGGAAAATTTTTCTTGTCTATTACATTGAATCCAATCAATACGGAATATGAAACTTATAAATAATAATTGCTTGTTTGTTTTCGAGGCATTCCCCGTTCCTTGTTTCGCTAAACATGTAAATTGTAGTTTTATGTATTTACCTTGGGGTTTTGCCTCTAGTAGTTCCGTGTCACTTGATGTACGCCAGAGTTTTTGAAAAGCATGTTTAACTTCACTGTAAATTGTAATAGCATATTTGTTTTCTTCTTACCTACTAAACTGCATTGTACAACTGGGTTCGTAACTAGATGTATAGTTTTGTTTAAATCTTTGAACTTATAGGAAGCTATTGTCAAGGAACGTGTATTAATAATTGGTGAGTCTCACAGAACATGTAAGTTGTATTTTACTATCGTTATGTGTCGGTACCTTCCGCATGGCTGAATTTGTTCGGAATTTATTTGTAAAGTCCTTTTGTAAATAATATTTTTGAAAATTAAGGATCACGGTTGATTATTTCGGGAACTGCAACCTAAGCCATCTTCATGCCCTTGGTAGGTTCCCAGCTCCTTCCCACCTTCCTGGTTTATTTTCATTTAGTTGGCCCTACTGATATTTACTAATGTTGTTATCGGGGGAGATCCGTGTAGTTTCAGCTGATGTTTCACTGACTGTGTAGTGGTTTTTGGTACTGTGTAATTGCACTTTCTTTCCTGCCTTTCTGTGTTTAGTGTAGCCGCTGTAGTAACGGTTACATTAACATACATAAATTAGGTCTATTGTACTTATGCATAGTGGTGCACACGACATTTAGTTACAGAGAAGAAGAAAGCTAGACAGTTTTCAAATGATGAAAAATTAAATTTTATTGAGAAAGTTTATTCTAAACCACATATGAAACATGTGCAAATCACCCAGATGTTGGACATCCCTATGGCAACTTTAAACAATTTTAAGCAACATGTATGGTTTGTGTTTCTAAGAACATTTTTCCTTGATGTTTTACTATGCTGGTGTTTTAAAAATGTATTAGTTCATTATTTCATTAATATAATTGTGAACACTTGTTTGTTTTCATCGTAATTATTTTTATGTTTAAACCTAACCTTAAATTCAACAGCAAAATTGTTTTTCATTTTTCAGCATGTTCCCTTTTTATGACCTTTTTTCGGTCCCCACAAAAATGTCCAAACCAGTTTTGGCTGTAGTTAATAGCGAAGTTTCCTTTCTTGTAAGGTATTCTTATTTGGTCCTTAATGCCTTCTTATGCAAGTACTTTTTACCATTCTTTGATAATCTTATCAATGATGTAGCTGAGCAGTAATGGGAATAGGCCATCTCCTTGTCTTATGCTTGACTTCAAAGGGCTCCAATATCTCACCCATGAACTGATTTTTTGCTTGTTAAAGTTTCCTTTTTGGGTTGCAATGTCATGACATTTGTGCTCATTCCTTTAAGGATGTCAAAGTGTGGTCCTGACAACTGCGTCATATGCTTCACGGAAGTCTACAAACACTGCTACGTATTTGTTGCATCTGGCAACTCTGTTCAATACTGTCTTGAGGTCCCAGATATGTTCCGCGCACAATCACCCTTTCCAGAGGCCACCCTGGTACTTGTAGATTTTGTACTCAACCTCGACAACAGAAACATGGACTGGATCTTGTACGTCCCTGGAAGCAGCAAGATGCCTCTAGTTATTAGCATCTGTTCTATTTCCTTTTTTGTGCAGCGGGTGTATCATTGCACACTTCCGATCGTTGGAGATCTTTCTGGTGTCCCAGATTTCTTGCATTAGCTGATGTAGGTTCTTCATTTGTCGAATCATATTTCCATAGCTCAGCTGTTATTGAGTCTGCACCACCTGCTTTGTTATCCTGAGCTCTTGAGGAGATTCGTGACTTCTGCTTCGTCTGGTGACATTTGGTCTGGGTTCTGTTGTGGGCATTCTATGGCAAACTTCTCTTTTGGTTCTAGGCAGTTAAATACTCTGCCAAGAGTTCACAGTTTTCTTCATTGTGATCCTACCATCCTGCTTCTTAAAACAATAACGACATTCATATTTTGACAAAGATGTTTGATTACATTAAAAAAATACTTCATTTGAAAATCACAAACGTACCATAATGATAAATGTTCAAGTGATTTAATGAATGACATCCGATGTTTCGAATTTGTAACAGCTTAATTCATTTGTGCTCCACACTTAAAAAACTAGTTATTACTCTTCTTCATTCAAATGCAGAAACTTTTCTCTGTGCTGAGTGACACAAAAACTAAGAACAGGAAGCAAACGGGAACAGAACTTTTTAATTCAATTACAGTTATTGATTTCTCCCTGAAGGAGTGAGACAAAGACTGTAGAACTTGCAATGTTTTGGATCAGTACCTATTATTTCCACAACTATAATATGTATCAGGCTTATATAAAGAAAGGAGTATGACAGGGATGTAATTTGTCACCAGTGCTGTTCAACCTGTATATTGAGAATGGCTACAAGGAATGTAAAGAGGGTACCAAAGGGACAAAAATCAACAGAGTGGAGGTCAAAAGAATAAGATTTGCTGATGGCAGAGATGTCGAGGAGAACGAAGAGAAACTACAAAAAGCATTAGTAGGAATGAACAAGATACTGAGAGAGAGTTATAGCAAGAAAATTAATACAAAGAAGACAAATTATGGTATGCAACCATCAACATATTGCAGTCAACATAAGAATTAATGATATACCACAACTCAGACAAGTAAATGCTTTTACCTACTGTGAAAGTAAAATCACTTCAGATGAAAAAGTTCAGCTGACATAAAGAGCAAAATTGCACAGGCAAAGGTTACTTATTCCAAGAAAGGGGTGCTGCTTACATCAAGGAATGTAAATATGAAGACCAGAAAGAGATTTATTGTTATGTCTGGAGTGTGGCCTCAGAAAAGTGCATGTGATAAGAAACGTCTGGAGACATTTGAGATGTGGTGCTGGAGAAGGATGGAAATCTCATAGACAGCAAAACTCACAATTGAAGAAATTCTTAGAATAGATGAAAATAAAGCGATCTATTATCAACAATAAGAAAGAGAAGAGATCAATTAATTGGCCATCTCTACAGGCACAATAGTTTTATAGTAAATGTTATGGAAGAAATTTACGGCAAGAGAGAAAGACCTAGACTGCAATACTCTAAACAGTTCAGAGTAGATGTAGGAGCAGGCTGTAAGAGGAAATGAAGAGATTAACAAATTACAGAGAGGAATGGAGGAGAATTACTACAAACCAATCTTCGTATTGAGAACGGAGGGAGAATATGTATGACTTCAAGAAGGCATGGCCAAATTCTTTTGGCAGTCCAACAATAATAAAAAATACATATAAGTGTTTTGATGAAAGAAAATATGATCAGTTTTAATGTCTAAATCAAAAATATTTTTGTAGGACGTTCAGTTTGCTTGTAGTGACACAACCAAAAAACAGCTGGCAACATTTCATCAAATGTGGAGGGATGCAGACAGACATATTTAAATGCATAAAAAGACTTTTCTATATTGAACTGTACATACTCTTTATAGTGTACAGGGAATTCTTGCCCACCCTGTAATAATAAATAGATGAATATCTATGCATGGTCATTAAGCAAAATGATACTGAACAAATAGCAAACTCAGAACTTTCAGTTTAACTGTTTTTCACTCAGCCTATATGCGGGGGTTTGCTCGAAGAAGCTCAAACTAATTTCTGTGATTTTCCAACTATTATTATTATTAGCATATGGTAACGTACACAAAACCATACAAAGATTAAATACGGTATACAGCACAAAATATTATATACATAATTACAAGATAAACACATAACATTGAAAACAATCGTGCAAGCAAAAGGGTTCAAAGAGTTAGATCTAAGTTCTCTAGCCATTGTATGGCCTCAGAAGAAGCCACCACAAAGTCCTGGCTGGATCCAGCGAATGCCCTTCCAATGCATTCGGTGACAATATGGTTGATGGTCTGCCTAACTGCACCACAGTCACAGGCTGGTGATGATCTCATACCCCATTTAAACAACACTGATCAACATCTCCCATGGTTAGTACGTACTCTATTGAGGGCTTCCCATGTCTTGCGGGGCAAATCAAAGCCAGCTGGAAGATTCTTATAATTGAACAGTGTCTGCCATTGAATCGGAGCTACGCTGTTCCACTCTTGTTGCCAATCAGTTTTTGGATTGAAATCCCTCCTAACAAGTTCCTGTGCTGTTTGAATAGGAGGAGATCTTTATTTGAGGCGACTGAATTTGACGTTAACATCTGTATGGATAGGGAGATCACGTAAACAGTTTCACACATATTAAAATAAAATCACACTAATACAGGAAACTATGAGCATTCCAGAAATTAATATACCTTGGATGTATTATTACTGGTAAAAAAAAAAAAAAAAAAAAACTTTGAAAAAGGTCCCTGGAATTAACCTGGGAGGAGTCCTTGTGGCTCCGGGCAAATGGGAGTGAAATGCGTCGTTGCCGGGTATCTGCAACATAAAATATTGGATTCAGCAAGAGAATCCAACTAGCCTCTTTCACTCCAACTCCAGCACGTAACCTACAAGAGGTGTCCCTGTTAAGCTGAGCAACCCAGTGGAAGGTTGGGTAACCAATCCCAGCGGGAAACTGGGTCAGTGAACCGATCAGTGCTGGGGGCTTCAAGGCTTACAACCTTGATAGTCAACAACTCGTCACTTTCGGGTGACCAACTATACACACTTGTGTGATAGACTGTATCAAACATGAAGTACGAAAACAATAATGATAAATCCCCAGGTGGTAACCAATCCACCCCCATTCATGACGGGGCATATAGGTCATCGGATTCTGGGGGACCTATGCCTTCATGTGACCCAGTCAGAACTAAAAGAAAAAGGAACATCACATACCTAGCTGCGATCAATATTAACTCGCTGATCAAGACCGGGAAACTTAAACATACCCTTGAAATCCTGAAAAACAAGAACATCAGCATTGCAGCCTTACAAGAGACACGGTTCCCAGATGAAGATGCCATGGAGTCTCAAGAATATAGAATATATAAGGGAAAGCCTGGTAAGAGAGTCATGATGAATGTACCCTTCTTGGGGACAGGGTTCGCAGTACACCACAAACTAGTTGCTAACATACTTGGCTTCTCTTCGCCCAATGATAGAACTTCAGTAATATCCTTCAGGTCTAGCAATAGGGGATATTCTTTGGTTAACTTCCATGCTCCTACCAATGACTAACAAGAAAAACCCAGAGACTACAGATAAGTATTGGGACACCCTTGAGGAAACCCTAGACCACATCCCACATCATCATACGACAATACTGCTGGGAGATTTCAACGCTCAGATTGGGAGAGAACAGAAATACCGGACGATTGTAGGAAGATACCCCGCCCATAAGAGAACCAACAAGAATGGGGAACGGCTAATCAGTCTGTGCACCAAGTATGGATTACTCTTGAAGTCGACGGCTTTTAAACGCCTACCTAGGAAGGCCATGACGTGGCGC